>NC_136424.1:123685000-123977500 GCF_052625555.1 Lactuca saligna
CATTTGTTATACATTTCTCCTTAGATTGTTTTTTTGTAATAGTATTAGTTGTTCATTCTTTTTTTCCATTTTCCATTACAATATAAATGTTTTCTAGACAAAATGTTATTATTTTAAGCTTTTAAAAACAACAAGAAAAAAAGACAAGTAAAGGAAACGAAAACACTTCCTTTTGAATTTGTGATGATGAAAAGTTTTCATAATCATTTTCCAACAAACAAGGATAAGGATTTTGGAATTGTTTTCTAGGCCAAAAAATAAAGATTTTAAAACTTGTGATATAGTAGTTTCATATTATCTACAAAAAATAAGAAAGAAAACACATAAATTAATTTCTTATCAAAAAACTATTATGAAAAAGTGAAAAACAATAACAAAATCTCACAAATTACATGAATCGGAAATCAAATTAACACGAATCAAAAATCTAATTAACACAAATCATAAATCAAAAATCAAAATCAATAAGGCTATCTGGAATCAGATTAACGTGAATAGTCGATTTTTATTTTTTTATGAAGGATGTATGAAATCAGATATCAAAACCGATGTATTAAGAAATACTGAAATCATAAATCATAAAGTTACAATTGAAATTGAAATTGAAAATCAAAAGGTTGCGTAAAAAACCATAATCAATTTATTATGAATCAGTTTTTTTTTTTTTTTTTTTTTTTTTTTTTTCTTTTCTGCTGAAAAAAATCATAATTGATTTATAAAGTCCCTAAATCGATGGTGGTGATATACTCAATGTGATGATTATTCTAGAAGAATCGTACCTACATAAGTCTTCATTGTTGATTTTGTTTTGCATCCATTTTCTTTCATTTTTCTGCTCCGTTATTCATGATATATGAACCTTAGTTTATACAATAACATAATGAGATATATAAAAGTAAGGCCTTAGAAATTTAGAGGTGTGACTCATCGCTTATCTTGACCTACCCATTGTGATTTGTCTTTTTGTGTTACTCAAATTATTTTTATAGTACAAAAAAGGTTTTTTTTTGTCATAAAAGCCCCCAACTTTATATAAAAAATTGATTATGCATGAAATCGATTTTTTTTTGCCACAAATGCCTCGCATTTGCCCCCTCATGTTTCATTTTATTGTTTTTCACCGACTCCCCTTTACCAACCGGTTAGATCCCCCTTTTTAACCCCCAAACATCATCGTCTTCTGTTAACATCAATCCAAAGTCTTTCCCCCGTCTTCTATCCTCTCCCCTATCATCTACCCTTTGTCTCTGTAAATTGTCGACTTTGCCTGCCAAATCAAGCTTCCAAGGTGGTCTAAGATCGATAAAGAAAAGAATATTTAGATCAGTTTGTGGAGATGTGTGTAAGGTATTTATTGCTCGAACACCTAAGAACTATGGAAAATAGTTTTACGGGTACCTTAATTACCAGGTAAACAATTTGCCCTAAATTTTAAAATTCTTGAGAAATCCTGAAAAGGGTATGTAATTTAAACCAATTGTTGTTTTTTCTAAGTGGAAGGAGAGGACTGTGATTTTTTTAAATGGTACAATGAAGAAGATGACAACATTATCGACCTAACTCACACAAAGCAAGGTTAGGGGCAGGGGCAGGCACAACTAGAGACTTTGGTAAAAAAAATTGTAGCGCTCTTAGATCTTATTTTTGTAATGGTGACAATAGTTGTTTTGAAGATTTAATCATTTTGGATTGGCTTTTGGTAGAATGTTTGGATCGAATTTTGGATTAGCTATGTAAAAGTGCTTATGCTTATGTACCTATTGTTTTGGTACGATGATTTTACTTGAAAAATATTTGTGAAATGCAGATGGTAAATTACAATGATAAAATGGTACATAAAAAACATAACAAACATATGGTACATAATATAGACACAAATGGTAATGTACAATGCTAAAATTTGCTAAATGGTAAAGTACAATGTTGAAATTAGCTCAATGTGGTTACAAATGGTACATAATATAGATGCAAATGGTATGGATCAAAAAACATAATAAAAACTTAACAAACATATTGATCCATAACAAACATATTATAACCATAATCGGGGGATTCATTACATCATATTCATGTACTGTTACAAAAGATTACAAAAGATCAACCACCATGAACCATCTATCCATTTGTACCAAAATTGCCTAAAATATATCCCAAAAAGGAAACCCAAAACGTACATGAGAACAACTGGATGAAAGGTGAACTTAATGGGTGTATAAACTAAGATGTGCAAAATGTACCAAAATACACTTCCTATACAAATGCCCAGGTATACCATCCCCACCTAAATCCCCCATATAAATACCTAACCACTCCAAATTCACTAGATTTAAAAATGTGGAACTACGCCCATCTTTATTAAAACTTCCTTTTTAAGATTTAGTTTAGTGATCCTCTCTGATGGCTTTCCTTTCCTCGTCTTAGGCACTATTAGTTGGCCTTCATCATCAAACTCATTCCCATCATCAACAACCTCATTCCCATCATCAGCAGCCTCATTATTTAGAACATTATCAACAGCCTCATTCTCATCATTAAGACCGGATGGGTTTTTGGTCATAAGACATCCTATGTGCTCATATAAACCCTAATGCTTGGATCTAGGTTTCTCTATTGTACATGCTTTGAATCCAAGACTGTAAACCCTAATTCTAGTATATGGAAATCGATATTAACATATGAATGGGTTTAAGAACATACCTTGATTGTTATATAGCAATAACAATCCTAATTCCACCTTGAATTGACTTTGGAATGCTTAGAGTCACAAGTGTCACTCCTCTAATGGCTTACAAACACCAAGAGCAAATGGAGAAGGTATAAAGAGAGAGGAGAGAGGTTAGAATTCGTCCTTAGGACTCCTTGGGAACAAGTACACGAATTCTAAGGCCTTAGGGTCTTTATATAGGTGTAGAGATAGGGTTTCAGTCATTATCCTTATCTAATTGCTTATCCACAAAGCAACCATAAGATAAGCCTTGAAAACCCTTATCCTTTATCCTTTGGACGATTTCAAGGATCCTTATCTCCTTGAATTCGTTCAACCCATATTTAGGATAACCATTACCATATTTTGTAACTATCACATAATTACAATTCAGCCCCTCTAGTTTAATTAATTACACTTGATCACAAAATTAATTCCTAATTAATTATTGACCAATATTAATTAAGCAAATATGATTTCTCCTTTAATATATTATTCTTATAACATATTAATAAATCATAATAACCTCTCTCTCTTTATTTATTTCTTCAATCAAGTTGCTTTGGTGAAGGCAACCCAAAAGGACCATGCACCATCGGGTCAAGTACCTACCAAAATAGTTATGGACTTAGACACTAATCCAACAGTCTCCCACTTGGATAAGTCTAATAACTACTCTGCGTATGTCTTCAGATCCTGATCTGCAATCGTAGCTTTCCAAAGCCGCTGTCAACTCTGATCCAATCTGATACACATGTCCTTAGATAAGGGATCATATATTCCTCCATTCTAGATATCATATGAGATATGATTTTTAATCATTCTCTTTGTACTATATCTCGATTCCCGATTTATGACGACTAACTAATTGAACAAATCAAATTAGCCCTAGCCCGGCCGAGCATTTATGTTTGTCATCACTAAACCATCGAGGGGCCCAAAGATATCGCTTTTATTCTACTTTGAATAAAAGGAACGGATAAAATTTGATACAATGCTTGCTTGCACTCACTAACCAAATCACACACAACAATATGTTTTATAACACCAAGTTACTAGTGCGTTTTCATATTATCAATGTGCAACCGAATAGCAAGATACAACGCACACATCTCGGTTTCAAGAATATAAGATGTTATCGTCTCACCAATCACTCGTAATACAATTCATGAAGTGATCCAAGTGAGTGTGGGTTTAATCCAATGCTCAAATTCATATTCATAAGCACTCATGAATGTTGCAGCAAACATTTGCTTATGTCTAATACTCTTTTAGACAATCCACACACCAATTCACGACAGTCTTCATTCATATCTACTTCCAACATATGAACGACTGTGGCCCGTTTGAATAATTCGATTATTCTTAATAAACTCAATTATTCTGGAAGTCAAAACATGCAAAGTGAAACACAAGAATAATACTAATCCCATGTGGCCTCAACCCTTTGAGCATAAATAAAACACGTTTTATTTATCACCATATCGATTACTTATTATTTGTCGTTTCGGGTAATCAACTTCTTACTTGAATTGTTACACTTGTCCCATGCTCCTAGCATGCACACAATGTTTACCTATGGTTCTTACTTTTGTGAAATAGACAAATTGAACACATTTCCAATCATTCTCATTTTACAAGTCCAAATCCATTTGCTTAAGTGTAAGAATATCAAATTCTTGTTACTTATAGAATATACTAGATTCTAACACTTTATGCAATGATCCTTTTGTAATGTCACTGCACCAAAGTCTCAAAGACTATTGCTAATGATGTTACAAAATCTTCTATCGAAGATTGTTACAAGACAATTCCTTAGATATGATGTCTCTCACTCAAAGTACATTCCTTTGAACATCCTTTTGCATAAAAGTTTCTAATCTAGTCATAGATTTTCAATATTTATTTCCCAATATGGACACGCTTCCATATTTTGCATATGACAACTTATTCTTAATAGAATCTTATCTATTCATAATAATGTCAATATGGTCCATCCAATACCATGCTTCCAACTACTCACAAGCAACCAATCCTCGTCGAACTTTGGATTGTTCTTTGATAGTTGTTTAATTATTTTAGTCAAAACCGATTCTAGTCCCTTTTCCCTCTAAATGCGCTAGACATTTGGAAAATTTAAGAATGGTCAAACATTAAATCATTTGCAATCGATCCTATACCCGAAGCGTATGGGACACGACGCATAATGTTTTATTTGCTATGTTCTCAAAATTCGAATTGTGAAGAGGAATGCCGTAATCATAATCGAAATTTTAAGAACACACTATGTACCTTTGATTAAATTTATCAACATTTCTCAACCTAATCCTTTATATTTGAAATGAAGCATAATATTCTCTCCCTTAATTATAGCAAAACAACTTTACAACCCTTACGACTTTGCAAGGTATAACTCTTGTTTTTCTATAATTAATATTGCCAACTTGCAATACTTTCTATAATAATCATACAATCATAACTTTTATGCTCCCACTATCATGATGATTACTATAAAACATAACACTTATGCTCCCACTAGCTTCGACATGTATTCATAAACATCTTAACTTTCAGAGAGACAATACCTATTGAATTTCTTAAGTCCATGTTTCTAATACTTAGTGCTTTGATAATCTTTTATCAAGGCTTCTTGAACTTATACACCTTTGCCTTTAGATAGTTCATATGTGTGTCTCAACAATTAAGACTAATTGCCAAACCTCACTATTCAAATTATGGAAAGGGATACCGTAACCATGATTGAATTCGAGAATGCAATTTTACAATCATTATCTTCTTAAAATATTTCTTACTGAAAGCATTTCCTCACAATCATTTTCATGAAGGAGGAAATCTTATGATACTTAGATTTAAATGGTGTATTTTTTCCTATCCATGTGAATTTGTTAAAACCAAAGTTTATGAAAAATTCAAACTCATATGGACCGAGCCTTTTTTAATCTTGATTTCTTGCCTTATGGTAGCACAGCTGCCCACCACGTCTTCCAAGTAGTTAAGCAACTCACCTTTTCCTATCAATGTACCTTTCATTGATCAAGGTGCCTTGCCTTTTATGCGTTCAAAATGAGAACTCATAGAACTCACATGCATAATTAACTCAATTGGAAACAACATAGAAACAAAATAATGTCAACACGATAGGTTGTAAACCTCAACTCGTGTGCTGGTGATGATCGATAAGGTTTATTTGATTTGTTCTTGAAACTTTTCAAGACTATAAAGACTCCCACTGACTCCTTGACATATACGATTCTCTTGTCAAAAAACATTTCTTGACAAACAAATATTCAAGAGTTAGTGTAGTTTTTATCAAAAGACTTCATAAATTGGTCCTTGTCGGTCTTTGTCTTATTCAAGACATCACAACTTTCCACATTTGATGAATGTTATAGACCTTTAATACTTTTCACTCATTGCCACAATCTTAACTTTAAGACTTGTTATTAGAACGAAGTATGATAGACTTCTTGATTTAACCATTTCTTCAATCCTTGATTCCTCTTCTTAAACATACAATTGTACTAAGACTCACTTAGATGATCAATTGAGATATGGTTCTTAATCATTAAGACTGATCATGAAGCATAAAAGCTACTCTCCCTTCTTCTTAGAGTGGAGAAACTCTTATCTTTCTGCCTACTTGATTCTTCTTATTTGTTCTACTATTGATCTAAACCCTTTAATCAATTCAAAATCACACTTAATCCTGTAAGTGTAATCATATTTACTAAGCCTTTAGTAAATCATGACGAATATCTTTGTTACTCTTATGGTGAACTTGATCAACACACAACTTTGTGTACTTGATCTCCTAGTCCTTCACTTGACACTTTGTGAACGAATTTGTCTAATTTCCAAATATGAAATTTCTCATTCATCATGCAACCAAGTTGCGTGATTCCAAATTTCAGTCCAATTGAAACTTTGGGCGATGAGAAACTCTCCCTATTTGGTAAATTTTCGACATTCCCATAAATAACATAACTAAGAATCATATCCATTCGTTGTAGATAGGGGTGTAAGCGAGCCGAGCTACTCGTGAGCTACTCGGGATCGACTCGATAATAGCTCGACTCGAGCTCGAGTTAAACGAGCCTGAGCCGAGCTCGAGCTCACCTTGAAGGCTCATTTATTAAACGAGCCGAGCCTGAGCTTTTGTTATCAAGCTCGTATAGGCTCGTGAGCCTAATCGAGCCTAAGTATATTTTTAAAATTGTATTTTTATTTTATATACTAATCTATACCTTATAATTTGAAAATATATTTTTGTTTTATATATCAAAATAATATTACTAGTTACGAGTTTATGATCTGTATATAACTTAGAAGTCTAGTAATGCTAATGACTTCCGTTATTTTACTTTCTTATAATTTAATATTATATTTTTATGATATATCAAAAAGTAAATAACTAAATACTATTTTTCAATTTATCATTTATGTAAAATACAAATAAAGTAGGAGAGATCTTTACGACTTAAGAGTTACGCTTTTGACTTCTCAATTTTCACTCTCATTTTCACGCAAAAGGGTTAGGGTTCCTGACTTCCCTCCTCGCGGTTCCATTTTTCAATATCATCTGTTGAAGCTTGGCCCGTACTCGTTACCGAAAACGACGATCATCTCCAGCCTACGCCACTCCAGTATCCATTCTCCATTCTCGAGGTATGATTTTTTAGTTAGTTGATTTCATGTTGTTTTATCATCTCGATTCCCAAATAGTAACTATAATATCTGATTTGTTCTATACGTATATTATCTAGTATTTCTAATCAAACCTCCAAAATTTTGTTGCAAATCCGTATCCAAGTATGTTGTATTTCTCTTGTCTACTCTTGACGGTATAATCTTTAGTTGATCAAAAAGTGACCAAATTAATGAAATTACAATATTCAATTCCATTTAACAATTAACACAAAAATTGCATGTGACTTAATTTTGATTTCCATTTTACACAAACGTTGCCACACTCCCATAACTTTTAAGTTGTGCATTTTTTTGCTTAATCAGTTTTGTTTTTGACAGATCTTATGGATGATGGTGTGATTTCAAATCCATCAAGTCCAATGCAAGGGTTAGGTGAAACCGGTGCTCGTATTGCTGGTGAGGAGCAGACAACCTCTCCAAATGTAAATACATCCACTCAGAATGCAAATGTGAGACAAGAACATCCAGAAACCGGTGAAGATGAAGTGCAGTTGAAGCGGAAGCGACAGAAAACATCAGAAGTATGGAATGATTTTGTTGTGGTTACCCTCAAAGATGGTACGCAAAAACTCGAATGTAAGCACTGTAAAACAAGATTATCTAAGGTTGGATCAGGTCCTACATCCACAATGGCTAGACACATAAGAAGCTTCTTACCTCATAAAGAACACGAAAAAAACCAAAAATTGTTAAATTTTCCGCCATGTGACGCCAATGTGGATTCAGAATTTGGTAAGCCTCAAATATTAATAGGTCCAAATGCAAAATATGATGCTAACAAGATGAGGGAAGCCATAGCTAATTGGTTACTGTCTACTGAGCAATCTTTTAAAACCGTGGAAGATGACATGTATGTGAAGATGATGAAGACTGCCAATCCATTGTTTGAAAAAATATGCAGAGTTACAGCTACATCAGACTGTTTTAAGGTATATGAGCACGAGAAGAAGAAGTTGAAAGCCCTTACAAAAACTGCCTCGAAAATATGTTTAACAACTGATTGTTGGAAGTCCTCGCATCAAAAAATTGAGTATATGGTTATTACTGGACACTTCATTGATCAAAATTGGAGGTTTAATGACTTTATCAAATTTAGTATTTACTTTTTCATTTTTAATCTCTCATTTTTAATTTTGTATCTCTACCTTTTCTTACAGATTACAGAAACGCGTATTGAGTTTCGTGCATGTTCCTCCTCCTCGTACTGGTTTTGATATTGCTGAATGTATTTACAAATGTTTGAAAGAGTGGGAAATTGAAGATAAAATATTCACCATATCAGTAGACAATGCAGCTTATAATGACAGAGCTGTAAAAAGATTGAAAGAAATTTTTTCGAGGGTAAGAAAACTTTCTTGTGGTGGTAAATTGTTTCATATAAGGTGTTGTGCACACATATTGAATCTTCTTGTGAAAGATGGTCTTACAAAAATTGAGTGTGTTATCGAGGACGTTCGTGAGGGTATAAAGTATATTAATCATTCAGAGGGTAGACATCAAACATTTTCAAATGTTGCGCATCAGCTACAAATACGTGATCGAAAATTATTTCTTGATGTGCCAACACGATGGAATTCAACCTATGAAATGCTATCTTCTGCTTTAAAGTTTAAGGATGCTTTTCCAGGGTATACATTACATGATTATAATTTTTAATATTTTCTTCTAAATACTTGTCCATATTCACTAATACTTTGTGCTTTTTTAGATATGCAGAGTATGAACCTCATTTCAATCATTTGCCAAGCAAAGAAGATTGGGAAAATGTGGAAAGTGTATGTGACCTTTTGAAAGTTTTTAAGGTGTGTACGAACATCATCTCAGGCAGTGACTACCCAACTGCTAATTTATATCTTATTGAAGTGTTCAGAGTCAAGCAAACTTTGGATAAAGGAGCGTTGTCTGAGAATGATTTTATCCGTGATATGGTGAAAAAGATGAAGGAAAAATTTGATAAGTATTGGGGCGAGTGCCATCTTGTTATGGCGATAGCTTCTGTTTTAGATCCACGGTTCAAGATGAAGTTAGTTGAATTTAGTTTTCCAACAATATATCAAAATCCTGATGAGAACATTATAGAAGTAAAGAATGCGCTTTATGAAATGTATACGGAGTATGTAGTGATACATGATACATTAGTTAGGGAAGCTGCAACCCATGGAAGTGAATGTGGACGAAACATCATTTCAGGATCAAATGAATGTACATCACTTGGATCGGGATGGGAGGCATTTGGAGAGTTTATAAAGAATGTAGATTTAGAGAGACCAAAAAAGTTAGAATTAGATATGTATTTAGAAGAAGGTGTTTATAGGGAGCAAGTGCAAGGGGGAATGCAATCATTTAATGCATTGGAGTGGTGGAATGTGCACAAATTAAAGTATCCTGTTTTGTCCATGATGGCTAGAGATGTACTTTCAATTCCGATTTCTACTGTTGCATCTGAGGCAACTTTTAGTGCTGGGGGTAGAGTTATTGATCCCTATCGATCTTCATTGGCACCAGATACAGTACAAATGTTGATTTGTGGAGGAGATTGGATTAGGCATTTACATGGAGTCAAGAAAAAGTTGAAGGTGTATTTCAAAAACCTAAAGCAAATAATAATTGCTATTTTATTATTATAAAAAATTAATCGTTAGTTATCTTTTTTTTTTTTTTTTTTTTTTTTTTTTTTTTTTTTTTTTTACAGAAGGAGGAATCTCCTACTGAGGTTTTACTACCTGTTGCTACAACAAACTAATTGACGGTATAATTTGATTTTCTTTATCATTAATCTGAACCTTTTTTTGTTGCAAAGATTTGGAATTTTTTGCATTTAACCTGGAATTTATGCTTCTTTACTAAGGGCAAATGGATAAGCTTGTAGACGCTTAGATTGTGGAACGTGATGCTTTTTGTATAAAGGTTGGAATTATTTTCTCTAAACATGTTTTCTTCTTTTTCAATAAAATTCAGAAAATATTGAGTTGAAATTAATTTTTTGCAGTTTACAGATGTCTTAATGTGGACTGAAATTACATCCGTTGCATCAAGGAAGAATTGTGTTTTTGAAAGACTTGATCTTGTGCTTTAAATCTTATTTTGCAAGAATTGTGTTTTTGAAAGACTTGATCTTGTGCTTTAAGTCTTATTTTGCAGTATCTAGTCACTTGGTAGTTATTAATTTGAAGTTTAAATATTTTTTTTGTAATATGGAGTTATTTTACTTATTTGGTACTGTGTGCTTGGTTAAATGTATAAGTTTATTTAGTATTTTTCTTTGCTAGAATGTATAATAAACGAGCTTTTAAATGAGCTCAAGAAGCTTAAACGAGCTTTGCTTGCACAAATAGAAAAGCCGGGCTCGAGCCGAGCTTAGGCTCGTTTAGGCTCGTGTGCCAAACGAGTCGATCCTGAGCCGAGCTCGGGCCTGTTAAATCCTAACGAACCGATCTCGATCTTTGAATATTAAGCTCGAAACGAGCCGAGCTCAAGCTCGAGCTTTTAGAATTTTAACCGAGCCGAGCTCGAGCTTGGTTAGGCTCGGGCTCGGCTCGGCTCGTTTACACCCCTAGTTGTAGAAATATGCAAACATCAATTTTCATAACGATTTCATTGCAAGGAAGTAAACAAATAAATAAATAAGTCAAAAAAATTTATTTTATTTATAAAAGCAGCGGAAAAACATTTGTCCTTACAATGCAAAATCTATTTGAAAAATTATGTAAAAGGAAAATTTCTAACAACTCTATCATAACTATCTAAGCTCAAAATCCAATCTTCAAGTCCATGCGATCAAGATCCATCTCTTGTGATTAGATTCATCTTGCTCTCTTATCAAGCTTCCTGTCTTTTCACCGATCCTTCAAAACATTCAAATGCAATCTTATCACATCATGTATTAAGAATCAATGAATAGGAACTTAACGGAGTTAGATAGTGGATTTTACCTGAAGCGTGGTCATACTTTTGACTCTCCCATCTCTTAGATCTCTTAGGTAAATAGGGTAACTTCGTCTCCAATGCCCCTTCTCTTGGCAATAAAAGCAAACTGACTCTTTTGGAACAACACATGGAACTACTTCAGACATCGCCTTTCTCTTGTGATCAAACTTTTCGATCATAGCATGTCTTTCGTTGCCATTGTCTATATCCATAGAGGTCTTGAAGGCAGATTCACCAATCAACTTTGCTTTTCTATTGCGCCAAAACATTGCTGATTCAACAGCAATAAGCATATAGGTGATATCAATAAGGGTCACGTCATGGTTCATCATATAGTACTCTATTACGAACTCACTATATGAGTTAGGAAGTCACTGAAGAACCCAATCAACAACCATCTCTTCACTGACAACGGATCCCATCATTCTTAACCTATCAATGTGTGACTTCATCCCTAAGACGTGTGCACACACCGACTTTCCTTCTTTATGTTTACTTGCCAAAAGGGCTTGAGTGATATTGAACTTTTCAATTTTACAATCTTGTGGGTTAGGGAGAATAATTAGAGGAGGAAGTGAAGCATGATTTCTTGTTCCTCGATCGAATCGTGGAATTTCATCTTCATGTGGAATGCTTGTTCCACGGGATTTGGGAAGACCATAGTTGTCGAACTTTGACATCTACAACCCGGAAGAAAAACGAATTCAAGTTAGTTGATAGATTGATTCCTTAGTAAATCACCCAAATGAAATACTAAGGCTAGGACCCAACACAATATTCTACAACTCGGGAGAGGGATGCCGTAACCCTAATTGCAAAATATTTGAAGGTAAGTGAATGATGATTCACTAATTTCCACCATGAAAAATGAAAAAGAAATTTAAGTTTTAAATTTATGAAAACTCCTAGATCCTTTGAGATTCATTGAACTTTCAATGGAATGTTTAAATCTCGATATGCCCCTCTTGTTTGTGACTGGGATGCCGAGGATCACAAAGCGGGTGTGAATAACCATGCAAACTACATGGTGCCCTCACATGTTACAGTCACCTATTCGATGTGCCGGTAAACCACACACGCTCCACCGAACTATGACAAACATCGAGTCACCCTTTGCTACCTTTGCTTAGAACCATTTAGTGTGCCGGTAAACCACACGCGCTCCCTAACGTCTTCGCAAGGGCACAAAGTGTAATTTCATGGAATTGCGTCAATTCACTTTTGCCTAAGTAACTAAGATTGAGAATTTTGAAAAACATTTAGTTACTTTAGTAATTCATTATACTTATAATGGAAGGTTTCGTCCTATCCTACCCGTTCGGCTAACGACCCTCCACTAGTCAAGAGTGCGGTGGGTAAGAGTGGATACCCATTCAATCGCCATATTATAGGCAATTTCCTTAAACACCCCTTATAAACCAGCTTCGTGAATGAGGCCTACTAATGGTAAGACTGACTTTTACTCATACATATATATAATGTTAGACTTTTAATGTTATATATAGTATTTGGTGTATTTTAAACTTTTAAAATACTAGGTGGTTAACTTTAACAATTACACTTTTAATTCAATTAAATGGTTAACCTAAACTTTTATGGATTTATTAAATCTCTTTTAATTATACTCCTTAATTAATTAATAAAACCATAAGGGTGTATTTGAACTTTTTCAAAACATTACTAGGGTTTTAGATTTTAACATTATATCACAATTAAACAATTAATCAAAATTTAAATTCCAAAACTTGAGGGCAAGTTTTGAAACATTTCAAAACAATTTAGTTTTAATCTATCTTAAAATTTTGAATTTATGGAATTTAAATTAAAATTTTAAATATTAAAACTCTTGATTTAATAATTATCTTGAATTAGACTATTAATTTAATTATTAAATCATAATGGATTATCTAAATAATGAGGATAATTACCATTTAGACATTTAAGTTATCCTAATCCCTTAAATATCTATATAGATTTCGAAAATATGGATGGATAATGCAAGATCTTGAATTACCATATATAACAATTAGAGGATAATTACAAGATATGGTATAATCCAAATCCCTAAAAATTAGGAGCTTATCTTGGTGAGGAGGCAAATTTCGAAAATCAAGGGATTATAACAAACCCTAGATTTCGAAATTTAAGGGTTTAAGGAAAGGATTTGAAGATCTTATTCAAACTCTTGCAAATTAGGGTTTGCAAACCCTAATCTCGAAAAACCCTAGCCTCTTAGGGTTTATTGGCAATAAACCTTAATATATCAAGTTCATACAATTGAAACCAAACCAATGGCTCTGATACCACTGATGGGTTTTTGGTCATAAGACATCCTATGTGCTCATACAAACCCTAATGCTTGGATCTTGGTTTCTCTATTGTACATGCTTTGAATCCAAGACTACAAACCCTAATTCTAGTATATGGAAATCGATATTAACATATGAATGGGTTTAAGAACATACCTTGATTGTTATATAGCAATAACAATCCTAATTCCACCTTGAATTGACTTTGGAATGCTTAGAGTCACAAGTGTCACTCCTCTAATGGCTTACAAACACCAAGAGCAAATGGAGAAGGTATAAAGAGAGAGGAGAGAGGTTAGAATTCGTCCTTAGGACTCCTTGGGAATAAGTACACGAATTCTAAGGCCTTAGGGTCTTTATATAGGTGTAGAGATAGGGTTTCAGTCATTATCCTTATCTAATTGCTTATCCACAAAGCAACCATAAGATAAGCCTTGAAAACCCTTATCCTTTATCCTTTGGACGATTTCAAGGATCCTTATCTCCTTGAATTCGTTCAACCCATATTTAGGATAACCAATACCATATTTTGTAATTATAACATAATTACAATTCAGCCCCTCTAGTTTAATTAATTACACTTGATCACAAAATTAATTCCTAATTAATTATTAACCAATATTAATTAAGCAAATATGATTTCTCCTTTAATATATTAATCTTATAACATATTAATAAATCATAATAACCTCTCTCTCTCTATTTATTTCTCCAATCAAGTTGCTTTGGTGAAGGCAACCCAAAAGGACCATGCACCATCGGGTCAAGTACATACCAAAATAGTTATGGACTTAGACACTAATCCAACAAGACCTTCACATTCACCTTCACCTTCAATCACATCACCTTTATCTTGATTTTCATCACCTTCACCTTCATCATGTAGAACATCATTTACAATGTCAACTGGTTAATAAATTACCATCTCAACTGGTGAAGTGTCATCAAGTTCAATTTCCATCCTCCCCATGCTTTCTATTTCAGCCATGGAATATTATACTTCAAGTAAATATGCTATTCCTTCTACACTTATCTAGATTTTTTCTGGGAGAACATCTGGTGCATGTCCTTTAGGGAATTCAGGTTTTGCACCACCTTCATTCACCCATGGAACATCATATGCATATGATGCATTTCCAGAACAAAGAATTTGATCAATTGCATCTCTAGTTTTTACTGGAACATCAACTACTTCTTCTTTGATGGATGCATGGCTGCGACTCGGCGAGTCGTATATGTGACTCGACGAGTCTGGTTGCGAGTCACTGGATTGGTCCCTTCATGGTGTGTCGAGTTGAGCCGTGAGTCACAGGGGGTGACTCGGTGAGTTGGGAGCTGAAATCACCCATGTTAGGACTCGGCGAGTCAATGCCCTGACTCGGCGAGTCCAAGGAAATCTTCATAGATCAAGAACAGACTCGGCGAGTTGTTCATACAACTCGGCGAGTCTTAGCATATGTGTTCTTCGGATGAAGATGAACTCGACGAGTTGTTCATACAACTCGGCGAGTAGGATGAAGGAGTTGAATGACAGATTAGAAGATGAGCTCGTCGAGTCATAGCCCAACTCGACGAGTAGAATCAGGGACCCAGGACAATAGTCTGGACAGGGACTCGACGAGTGGAGATCCACTCGGCGAGTTGGGTCAACTAAAAGTTGACTTCGAATTGACTTAGGGCTAGACCAGGGGTAAAATGGTCTTTTTACCCAAAGGACAGTTAGCAGTATATGATTAAGTATATTGTGGGAATTACAGCCGGGGAGTTTCCGGAGTAGCAGCAGCAGTAGTAGGTGATCAATTCCCACACAGACCAGCAGCTATTTCGAGGTGAGTTTCCTTCCAGTAGTAACGGGTCTAAGGCACCAAGGTCGGCCCGTATAGATGAGACGTTAGTATTATAGTGTGGGCCGTGCCCGTATCTATTAGTTGAGTTGATTATGATATATGCCAGTATGATAGAATTGTTTACACTTGTTGTCTGTGCGATACTTGTATGATATGAGTTGGCGGTTGAGTGTGGGCGAGGCCCGTATCTCTCCGAGAATGGAGTGTGGGCTAGGCCCGTATCTCCCAGATAGCGAAGTGTGGGTGGGGCCCATATCTTCACGAGTGTGGGCGGGGCCCGTATCTCTCAGAAAGTGAGGTGTGGGCGGGGCCCGTATCTTCACGAGTGTGGGCGGGGCCCATATCTCCTAATTGCATGTTATTTGTTAGATGCTTGTATGGTATGGGATATTATGGGAGAGCTCACTAAGCTTTGTGCTTACGGTTTCAGTTTTGGTTTCAGGTACCTCCTCAGCTAGGGGAAAGGAGCCGGCGCGGTAGCAGCATGTCACACACACCCTCTTCGGTTTCCGCATTTACGAGCTTTTCTGGGATTGATACTCTGATATTCTGATTAGTTGTATGTTTTGGTGCTCGGACATGGTTCAGTTTATATTATGGATGATCGAATGATGTTTTAGCTATTAATATTTTCTAAAGTAACGTTTTTAAACAAAAAAAAATTTTGATGTGAAAATTGGGTCGTTGCAAGTTGGTATCAAAGCCCTGGTTTGAGGGATTCGGACACGCCTTCGGGAGTGTCTGAACTCAAATCGAGGGATTGAAAGAATTTCTAAAAGAAAATGTTCTCTAAACCTTGGAAAAAAGTCATAAGAAAGAGCAATGTGTGTGACGTGCGCGACCGGCCGAGCTCAAGTAAGTATTCCCCATAGTACCCATACAAGTTTATGTTATGTTTATCAGCTTTCGTAGAACCGCATGCTAGAATAGAACTAAGGATCTAGGAGTGATGCCTTATGTGCCTACTATTTGTGTTTCAGTTGTGTGAGAAATTGCATGCTAGTTACGGAGTAGACAGTAAGTAGGATAGCCTGAATAGGTTATGCCTGGTAGTATGAGCTCAGCACTATATGCTAGCTCAGTTCCTGACAGTGGATAGAGTTAAGTGAGACTGTTACCCTTGTCTAAATGTTGCTTGCTTCGTGCTTCGTGGGACTCTGAATAATGGGAGTTAGCCATTAGTCGAATGCGTCACATCACATGTAATCAGGATTGGATAATCTTAGAGTGCCGAATTTGATCCCACTGCGTAGCTCTTGTTTGAGTCCAACCGTTGTAGGGACGAGTCCGGTACTCGAAGGATTATCTGAGCCTCGTCACGTGTGATGGCATTCGAGTAATGGCCAATTGGCATTATAATGAGGCCTGCAGCAGCTGAGGACTGGTTAGAGTAGAATTAGAGATCTCCCTAGGGCAAGCCTAGGATGAGTATAGCTTTGATCAGTAGTAGTGAAGGGGATCTGGTGGAGTCGAGGAATTCCTTGGAGAAGGTACGGATAGATGTGGAAGGTAGTATGGGCCCGTACTACTGAAAGCAGAGGATCTGTACCCGAACCAAGGAAGGCCAAGATGAGACCAGGGAACCTGTAAGTAGTTGAGATCCCTCAGAAAGTAGCAGTATCACTAATGATTATTATGATGTTTTGCAGAATGGTGGTACTTCGACCGAGACCGACAGATGGCGGTTCAGGAGAGGGGTCAGGTTCGGGATCAGGCTCCGAGCCGATTGACGAGAGGCTACGTGAGTTCATCACGTCGGAGATCACCAGGGGCATCCTTGAGTCGACCCCCATTCTCTTTGGGTCGATCAAGGAAGGGATCATAGAGTTGATGGAGGATCGCCTACGGGCATTCAGGAGCGATTTAGCCTCTAGCCAGTCAGGATCTCGCACACTGTCCTTCAAGGACTTCAGGGGCAGTGGTGCGCCAGATTTCCATGGGGTGAAGGACCCCATTGTCGCCAGGCGGTGGATTGTAGATATCGAGTCTGCCCAGTTGACTAGCTTCTGCCCCGAGGGGTCGAAGGTGAGGTACGCAGCAGGGTGTTTACGAGACCGAGCCCGGGATTGGTGGGAGTCAGTGGGTGACTCGTTGGGAGCCTCAACTATCGAGGCAATGACCTGTTCGGACTTTGTGACTAGGTTCAGGGCAGAGTTTGCACCGGCGGTCGAGCTTTAGCAGCTGGCTAGAGAGTTTCTAGACATGAGGCAGACGACGGAGACTGTGGCGGAGATCACCGCCAAGTTCCGGGAGAGGGCTTTATTGGTGCCCCAGTATGCTGGTGACGAGGACATGAGGAGGACTCGTTACCATGATATGCTACGAGCTGACATCCGGGAGCATGTTAGCTTTTTGGCTTGCCCTACCCTGGACTCCATGATTTCCAGGGCTAGGGAGAGGGAGATAGATTTGGAGCACATCCGGAAACGGAAACTAGAGGACGGCCAGGCAGGAGGGGCTTCGGGGAAGAAGCCCAAGGGATCAGACGGTAGGCCGAAAGGTCATTCAGGATCGAGCCGCTGCGGGAAATGCGGCAGGACGCACGTGGGGATATGTAGGATGGGATCAGGAGGCTGCTACAAGTGCGGCAAGACAGGGCACTTTAGCAGGGATTGTACTGCTCCGGTTTCAGCTATTCAGACATCCGAGTTGCTGTGTTTTCACTGCAACCAGAGGGGCCACAAGAAGGCCAATTGCCCCCAGTTGACAGTCGCAGCGCCAGTAAAGGCGCCAGCTCCAGCGACCCAGCGGATCACGGATGGTCGGCAGGGAAAGGCAGAGGCTCCAGTGGTGAGGAGTCGGGCATTTCAGTTGACTGCCAAGGAGGCACGCGCCGCACCCGATGTGGTGACGGGTATGATTCTTCCCCTTTATTTATTATGATGATGTTATGTTATTGATATGTGCTCTATATGTATATGTATGCCTTAGGATCGTTCCATGTGAACGGCCTCCCAGTTCAAGTGTTATTTGATTCAGGAGCATCCCGATCATTCGTTTCCCTTGCACTTAGCAAGAAGTTTCATGAGCCATCGGGCGAGTTAGATTGCCCTTTGGAAGTGGAGATCGCTGACGATCGATCGGTGCGAGCATCGATGATATTCCGAGATTGTGTGCTGCGTTTTTTCGAGGAGCGCTATTTGGTAGATTTGGTTCCCATTCCGTTGCGTGGGAACAAGGTGATTATAGGCATGGATTGGTTGAGCCCCAATGGGGCGGTGATAGATTGCGCGCAGCAGCTAGTACGGGTCAGGACCCCAAGCAGGGGAGAGCTAGTGATTCATGGAGAGAGGCCTCATCGTGGACCCACTGTATGTTCAGCTGCGAGGGCTAGGCGTTACCTCCAGCAGGGATGCGCAGGATATGTCGCATATGTGATAGATACCCGGGATGCGGGTAAGGCGACAGTAAGCGAGGTTTCGGTGGTTCGAGACTTTGCGGATGTTTTCCCGGAGGAGCTTCCTGGGATACCTCCGGAGCGACAGATGGAGTTCAGGATTGACCTTGTCCCTGGCGCGGCTCTGATCGCCAAGGCGCCGTATCGGTTGGCCCCTCCTGAGATGCAGGAGTTGTCTACACAGCTACAGGAGCTGCTAGACAAGGGATTTATTCGTCCAAGCAGTTGACCCTGGGGAGCCCCGATTCTGTTTGTAAGGAAGAAGGACGGGTCGCATCGGATGTGCATAGATTATCGAGAGCTGAACAAGGTAACGGTGAAGAACCGTTACCCGCTTCCGAGGATTGATGACCTATTTGACCAGCTTCAGGGGGCATCTTGGTTCTCCAAGATTGATTTGCGTTCGGGTTATCATCAGATGAGGGTCAGGGAGGAGGATATGCAGAAGACCGCGTTTCGGACGCGCTATGGTCATTACGAGTTCGTGGTGATGCCGTTTGGGCTCACCAATGCCCCTGCCGTGTTCATGGACCTCATGAACCGCGTATGCAGACCGATGCTGGATCAGTCTGTGATAGTCTTTATCGATGATATCTTGGTCTATTCCAAGACTCGGGAGGAACACGAGGAGCATCTGAGGGAGGTATTGGAGACCCTGAGGAGGGAGAGCTTGTATGCCAAGTTCCCCAAGTGTGAGTTTTGGTTGCGCGAGGTGCAATTTCTTGGACACCTTGTCAACCAGAACGGGATTCTGGTTGATCCGGCCAAGGTCGAGGCCGTGATGAGATGGGAGGTCCCGAAGTCTCCATCTGAGATTCGGAGCTTCCTGGGATTGGCGGGCTACTATCGGAGATTTATCCAAGATTTCTCCAAGATAGTCGTACCCCTGACATGACTGACGAAGAAAGCCGTGGTCTTTCGGTGGGGACCCGAGCAGCAGGCTGCGTTTGAGATGCTGAGACAGAAATTGTGTGAGGCGCCGATCCTATCCCTGCCTGAGGGCGTAGAGGATTTTGTGGTTTACTGCGATGCGTCCATTTCAGGGTTGGGCGCAGTTCTGATGCAGAGGGGGCATGTCATTGCCTACACTTCACGGCAGCTCAAGCCTCACGAGGCGAACTACCCGACGCACGATTTGGAGTTGGGGGCGGTGGTCTTTGCCCTCAAGATTTGGCGACATTACCTCTACGGGGTTCGGTGTACCATCTACACGGACCACAAGAGTTTGAGGTATCTCATGGACCAGCCGAATCTGAACATGAGGCAGCGTCGGTGGTTGGACGTGGTGAAGGATTATGATTGCGAGATCCTTTACCACCCGGGGAAGGCCAATGTGGTGGCCGATGCGCTTAGCCGCAAGACGGTGCCGATCAGGGATGTTTGCTTGAGGATGACCGTGGTGAATCCCCTATTGGAGTGGATTCGGGAGGCTCAACAGGAGGCTATCAAGGAGGAGCATCGGAAGAGCGAGCGTGTGGTGGGTCAGGTTTCCTCCTTCGATTATGATGGCAGAGGACTTTTGACACTACACCGTAGGGTGTGGGTGCCGTATCACGGAGGCGTGCGTCAGATTTTGATGGAGGAGGCGCACAAGTCCCGATTCTCTATTCATCCCGGGGCGACGAAAATGTATAGGGATCTTCATCCGGATTACTGGTGGCCCTGCATGAAGCGGGATGTGGCATGGTACGTCGAGCGGTGTTTGACCTGCAGGAAGGTCAAGGCCGAACATCAGAGACCGCATGGCAAGATGCAGCCGTTGGACATTCCACTGTGGAAATGGGAAGATATCACGATGGATTTTATCACAAAGCTTCCCAGGACCGCACGTGGAGTGGATTCGATTTGGGTCATCGTGGATAGATTGACCAAGAGTTCTCACTTTATTCCAATCCAGGAGAGCATATCGGCCGAAAAATTGGCCGACATCTATATCAGGGAGATTGTGGCACGGCATGGAGTGCCAGTATCGGTAATCTCGGACAGGGATGTGCGTTTTACTTCCAGATTTTGGAAGAAATTCCATGACGAGTTGGGCACTCGTCTGCATTTCAGCACCGCCTTTCACCCGCAGACAGATGGTCAGAGTGAGCGGACCATCCAGACTTTGGAGGACATGTTGCGGGCGTGTGTGTTGGATTTCGGTGGTAGCTAGGATACCTATCTTCCCTTGGCTGAGTTCTCCTACAACAACAGCTATCACGCGAGTATTGACCGACCACCGTTCGAGATGTTGTACGGGCGGAGGTGCAGAACCCCGATATGTTGGGGTGAAGTTGGCCAGAGAGTCATGGGAAGCACCGAGGTGGTGCTAGAGACGACCGAGAGGATCCAGCAGGTTCGGAGCAGACTTCAGACTGCTCAGAGTCGGCAGAAAAGTAACGCCGATAAGCGTCGATCCGACTTGGAGTTCCAAGTCGGGGATATGGTTCTCCTGAAAGTGTCGCCTTGGAAAGGCGTCATTCGATTCAGGAAGCGGGGCAAGTTGGGCCCAAGATTCATCGGGCCATTCAGGGTTGTAGCCCGGGTGGGCAAGGTGGCGTATAGGCTGGATCTGCCAGCCGAGCTCAGTCAGATCCACAGCACTTTCCATGTCTCGCAGCTGCGGAAGTGCCTGGTGGACGATTCAGCGGTAGTACCGTTGGAGGATATTCAGGTTGATGACAGCTTGAATTACATTGAGCGCCCAGTCGCAATACTTGACAGGAAGTCAAAGGCTTTGAGGAACAAGAGGGTAGAACTAGTAAACGTGCAATGGCAGCACCGCAAGGGTTCGGAATGGACTTGGGAACCGATGGACGAGATGATGGAGAATTACCCCGAGCTGTTTCAGGATCGAGCAGCAGACTTCGAGGACGAAGTCTAAAATAAGTGGGGGAGATTTGTAGCACCTGGTTTCCAGTATGTGAATTTTACTTGAGCATTTTCCTATTTTTGCCTTGGACTCGGCGAGTCATAAGGTCCGACTCGCCGAGTAGGGACGAGACTCTGGACACGTTTAAATTGGCGACTCGGCGAGTCCATATCCCGGACTCGGCGAGTCACCGCTGCTGGATGAAACCCTAAATTTCAAGGGTTTGCACCATATTTAAACCCTCATTCCGCCCCAACCTCGTCCCCATTCACCCCCAGAACTCCCAACATCGCTTTTCCCTTATTTCCTTGAGAGATTGAAGTGTTTTTGGAGTGTTCTTGAAGATTTTGAGGAGAAAGAAGAGTAGATCAAGAAGAGGAGAAGGAGACCAGGCATCTTTATGTCATCCCAACGTTTTCCTTGAGGTATAGCTCGTTTCCCCTCTGTTTTCAAGCTTGTAATCTCTTTTAGCTTCATAGGAGTCCTTCTTGGGCTCTTCCCCAAGCTTGTTTGTGCTTTGTGGGTTGTAATAAGTTGTTAGCCTTTAGATCTAGGCATGATCTAGTCCCTGGAACTTGGATCTAATGCCTTTATGGGGTCATATTGCATGAAAGCCCTAGATCTACCTCTTTTGGTGCACTTTGAGCCTTAAAATCCATATTGGTGAATATCTACACGTAAAGTTGGAAACTTTACGTGTGATTTGTGTCCTAGAAGCCCAGATCTGTGAATGGCATGGACTGGAATTGAGCAAATCGGCGTATTTGATGGATGCATGGCTGCGACTCGGCAAGTCGTATATGTGACTCGACGAGTCTGGTCGCGAGTCACTGGACTGGTCCCTTCATGGTGTGTCGAGTTGAGCCGTGAGTCACAGGGGGGTGACTCGGTGAGTTGGGAGCTGAACTCACCCATGTTAGGACTCGGCGAGTCAATGCCCTGACTCGGCGAGTCCAAGGCAATCTTCATAGATCAAGAACAGACTCGGCGAGTTGTTCATACAACTCGGTGAGTCTTAGCATATGTGTTCTTCGGATGAAGATGAACTCGACGAGTTGTTCATACAACTCGGCGAGTAGGATGAAGGAGTTGAATGACAGATTAGAAGATGAGCTCGTCGAGTCATAGCCCAACTCGACGAGTAGAATCAAGGACCCAGGACAATAGTCTGGACAGGGACTCGGCGAGTGGAGATCCACTCGGCGAGTTGGGTCAACTAAAAGTTGACTTCGAATTGACTTAGGGCTAGACCAGGGGTAAAATGGTCTTTTTACCCAAAGGACAGTTAGCAGTATATGATTAAGTATATTGTGGGAATTACAGTCGAGGAGTTTCCTGAGCAGCAGCAGCAGTAGTAGGTGATTAATTCCCACACAGACCAGCAGCTATTTCGAGGTGAGTTTCCTTCCAGTAGTAACGGGTCTAAGGCACCAAGGCCAACCCGTATAGATGAGACGTTAGTATTATAGTGTGGGCCGAGCCCGTATCTATTAGTTGAGTTGATTATGATATATGCCAGTATGATAGAATTGTTTACACTTGTTGTCTGTGCGATACTTGTATAATATGAGTTGGCGGTTGAGTGTGGGCGAGGCCCGTATCTCTCCGAGAATGCAGTGTGGGCTAGGCACGTATCTCCCAGATAGCGAAGTGTGGGCAGGGCCCGTATCTTCACGAGTGTGGGCAGGGCCCGTATCTCTCAGAAAGTGAGGTGTGGGCGGGGCCCGTATCTTCACGAGTGTGGGCGGGGCCCGTATCTCCTAATTGCATGTTATTTGTTAGATGCTTGTATGGTATGGGATATTATGGGGGAGCTCACTAAGCTTTGTGCTTACGGTTTCAGTTTTGGTTTCAGGTACCGCCTCAGTTAGGGGAAAGGAGCCGGCGCGGTAGCAGCATGTCACACACACCCTCTTCGGTTTCTGCATTTACGAGCTTTTCTGGGATTGATACTCTGATATTCTGATTAGTTGTATGTTTTGGTGTTCGGACATGGTTCAGTTTATATTATGGATGATCGAATGGTGTTTTAGCTATTAATATTTTCTAAAGTAACGTTTTTAAACAAAAAAAATTTTGATGTGAAAATTGGGTCGTTACATGTTGGCATCATTCTGAAACTTGGTTGTTGACTTCCTAGGATTTGGCCTTCTTACACCCAATTTCTTCCTACTAACACTTGGAACAATTACTTCACTAGACTAACTACCACAGATGCAATGCCACCAACTCCGAAACTTGGTCACCTAAACCCAATTTCCTCATTTTCTTGCTAATGTTAGAACTTGAAGTGTGTAAACTGTTTTGTTGACTTGCTTGTTGACTAGGTTGAGTGGGTACATTTGATGTCACAAGTGGTTGAATGGCATGTAGATTGGATCAAGAAACATGTGGATTGGATCCAGCTAAATCACCTTTCCTAGGCTTCCCAATCTTCTTTGGTGGCATAGGAATTGATATCTTTTTTTTTCATTCTTGCAGCCTTTTTAATATGCCCATACTCAATACAATTATCACATCTTACTGTTCTTAGGGGTTTCACCCTTGAAGTCGATCTCTTTTTCACTTGCATGCCTCTTTCTCTTGGTTTTGGGCCTACCAGGCATTTTCCTACCAACAAGTGGCAAAGGCTTGTTGTATCCAGTTAGAGGACACATATTACTCCAATTCACAAGTTTTATGTTTGTAGAGTAGAATTTCTTGAACTTATTCACTGAAAATTAGTTACTAATATATCCCTCTGGAGTATGGTTGATATAATTAATGGCTGATATGGGATGGACACATAGGATTCTTGAAAAATCCCATAATCCACAAGAACAAACCCTACCTTCCAAATCTACCATGTAACTAAAACATCCTTTTATCACTTCAAATACATTTCCTAGGCTATGCACTACTAACCAGAACCTGCATGAAGACAAAAGAGTATGTATTAGTCATTATATATCAATTATAATGATAGTTTGACAAAAAAACAGTTATTTTTGTGTCTTACCTAAAGTTCTTTCCAAAAAGATTCATCTTCTTAATAATTCTGGACATATATTACCTTTCCACTTACAACATTCATCATTCATAAAGGAAAATATGTCCATGATGTATATCCTTATCACCTCAAGCATTGTACTCAAAGGTTTTTTCCTAGCTTCTCAATTATGGAGTTGAAACACTCTGAAATACCATTCTCCATTGCCTCACAAGCAAACCCTACATTCATGTAAGCTCTGCACCATGTTTTGGGTTAATTTTACATAAGATACTCATATGCACTAGGGTTTATAGTCTTTATTTTTTTTTCATGTTTCTCAAGAAGTCACCTTCAACACAACTCATTGCACAAGCCCATAAAAACTTCTTCAACTCCAATCCAAAGAAAGCTTTATTAAAATTTTCATAAATGTGTTTAACACATTGTTTGTGCTCCACATGTGGCAACATAACCTTAAAAGATTCAAGAAAACCCTATAAACAAACACATTATGCTAGTATTTATAACCATATTGAAATAACCAAATTGAAATACTATGTCATTATAAGGGAACTTACATTATGTTGATTAGAAATAACAACAAAATCTACATTAGTAACAAGGTCAAGATCATCTTTTAGAAGCTCCAGAAACCAACTCCAGTTATCCTTGTTTTCCATCAAAAACAACCCAAGCTATTGGGAAGACTTGGTTATTAGCATCTTTACCTATGGTTCTGAGTAATTCACCTTTTAACTGACCCTTTAGGAAGCACTCATTCAACCATATTACCTTCCTACACCCTATTTTCCAGCAAACACCTAAGGGTTTGAAAAAAGCCAGTGTCGTAAAAATCCCGATTAGGTCCCAATTAATCTCCGATTAATCCCTAGCGGTACTCGACCTATTAGAGAGCGCCTAGCAATTAATCCATGCATACGAAATGACTGAAACAATAGAATCCGATGAAATTTTAACACTTTGAAGAAATTATATCTCAATAGAAACTATTTGAGGTATGATTAGTGTTGTATTTATCATATTAACCAATTTTGTTATGATATTGGTGAACTTTATGTTCTTTTATAGGATATTAGTCATATTTATTTTTTTAAAATCTAACAAATTAGCAATTAATGGTCCCCGATTAATCTCCGTCTAGCCGATTAATCCTTAACCCCAATCCACCGACTGGCTAACGTCGAACGATTTTTACAACCTAAAGTGTAAAACCTTTTAAAATAATTCTTCTCATTTGGATTGTTAGTAACACCAACTTTGCATGTAGACCTAGGGTTTGATCTCACCAACTCTTTGTCATAATCCAAAATTTTTGTATAGTGTTCATTTAATGTAACCTCAATCAGTTCTTTTGCCCACTGTTTTGCCCTTCTAACCTGACCTATAGATACCACACATCTATACCTTTGTTTGATGTCACTAATGTTCTCCCTAAGTTTAACTTTGGGATTATTTGCTATCTCAGTAACATAGTGTCTTCCAATCCATTCTGGTGTAACAATAGACCCAATTTTATACACTCTAGAACGGAGATGCTCATAATTCATTGCCTTAACTTGGAAGGTTCTATCATTGTACATCCAAGCTACATAAAGTCTAAAAGGGCATTTATTATCTTCATGTATCTTACCACATCATGCAACAATTCTTCTATTGTCACTCTTTTGAAAGTATAGTTGGTACCCTCCATTTACTGCATAGTTTGTCACACAAAATTTCAGTTGTGCAGGTAATTTGAACACGTCCCCTAACTTAGGTTCCATCTTATCCCACCTAACGTTTGGATCATGTATTATATAGTTGTTCTTCACTACTTCCTGTGCTTCCTCATCGTTTTGCAAATCATTACCATGATCCACTTGATCTTTCACCTCATCACTCATACTTGCATTTCTAATGTTCGCATCACAAAGTAGAATGTTAAGAAAATGATCATTACATTTATCAAGACTTGATGCAAACTCCTGCCCCAGTTCATGATCCATGAAAATCTCCTGCAGCTCAAAATCTATATCATTTAACCTAGAAAATGCCTCGTAAATTCCAGTAAATGTGTCATCGTAATGATCGTCTGAAGAACCCACTTCTAACCCCTGCACAATCACACCCATTATCACAAAAAGTAAGCAATTAACAAAGGTGATTTCTCGTAAAAAACATGATCAAACCGTAATTTGTTACCTCTTGAAAAACCCTAACTTCAGACAACGACAATGCTTCACCAGATGGAGTGCTTCAGACAATGATAATATTGTTGGATTAGGTATCTAAGCCCATAGCTATTTTGGTATGTACTTGACCTGATTATGAGCATGGTCCTTTCAGGTTACCTTCACCATAGCAACTGATAGGATGTATTATGAAGAAAGAGGATTAATTATGATTTATTAATACATTATGTGAATAATATATTAAAAGAGAAATCATATTGTTTAATTAATATTGATCAAGAATTAATTTAGAATTAATTTTGTGGTGAAAAGAGATTAATTAAATTAAGGGGACTGATACTGTAGTTATAAGATAGTTACAAAGTTGGGCTTAAGATCCAAAAGGAAGCAATGGACACATTCTATATGGGAGTCCATATAGAAATCTTCCAAGGGGCCTTCTGGAAGGATCTTTGGGCTGCTTAAGGACTAAGAAACTGGATTAGGGTTTCCAAGTTGAAAACCCTAGTAGCCTCAACTATATAAGGATCCCTAAGGCTCCGAAAAATGTGGCTAAGGATTCCTAAGAGTATCTTGGACGTTTTGGTGTCTCTCCACTCTCTCTTGTTCATCCTTGTTGCTAATGGTGTTTGTGACTCCATTAGAGGTGTAACACTTGGGGAACTAAGCTATTAGAAGTCAAGATCAAGGAGGTTTGTAATTGTTATTGCTACATAACAATCAAGGTAAACTTTCTAACCCTAATCATATGTGATTTTCAGATTTGTATGCTAGTCAATTAGGGTTTATTGCTTTGGTATTCAATGTTTTATGTTGTCACACTCCCGAACCATCAGAAAACAACGACGGAAACATCCGGGGGCGGGTGACGTCATGCATAGTATCAAAACAATCGTATCATAGCGATCAAAGTAAACACAACCATTACATTACAATATGAATATTTACATCTATTTGAAAACATAGTTTGTATACATAAGTACTAGCAAAAGATAAAGACGAGACTCCAAAATGCTCAATCTTCTCCAAAAGCTGGCAAGGTACTTGTGTATCGTTGTCTTAAGAATACAAGCGGTTTTGTAAACGTATCAGCATAAATCTGGTGATTTCATAAGCGTGTTTTTGTATTGAAACTAGTCAGTGAATTTGTACAAATGGTTTCTTTTCATTATAAGCAAGATGTCGTTTGTATCTAAAACCGTTGTTATCAAGTTCTGAAATATGTATGCATGCTTTCTAAAAAAATCCAATATTTTCTAACATGTTTGTTGATTACTGTATGAAAAGTATGTTCCTATTTGAAAACCTTGGTGTAACAACCCGAAATTTCCGTATCATTTATTGTAACTCTTTCGTAGTACAATTCGCGCAACCAATCGTCGTTTCCAATTTCGATTTCCGATCTTCCGTTTAATTAAGTCATTATCTGGTACACATTTAAAATGACTTAATGGGTGTCTTAATACATTTAGAAATCATTTTAACACCCAACTTTAGTGATCGGAATATTTCTAGAAATTATTGTATCGAGTTACGGTAACTCAATCGGGTACGACCAAAAACCTCGTCTAACGTCGGTATCGGGTAGAATTCCACCGTGTCCAAAACTTAAACACTATATAAACGTGTTTAAGACTCCATTTGAAGCCTTTGGTAAATTTACCATTAAACAATACCAGCCTATCTCCTCATCCAGGTTTAAGGGATCAAAACTCAAAATTAAGGCTTCAAATCTCTAAGGTACTTCTCCTAGCTTGTATTGTAACCTTCTTAGCCTTCAAATTCGAGTTCAAAGCATGATTTAGGACTACATTCATGAGTTTACGGCCATGGAACCTTCATGGGTCGTAAACTCATATATCAAGGATTTTTAAGCCCTAAAACCCTTCCTTAGCATTGTTGGACATTAGATATGACTTAATGGCTTAATGGAAAGGACTTATAACATGTAAAACATTGATTTAGAGGGACAAAAGTGAGTTTATGGCCAAGACACATTCTTGGGCTGTAAACTCATATTCAAAGGGTTTTTGAGCCAATTAACCCTTCCAAATCATAGTTGGGACTTAGATATGACCTTTGGGCTTGCTAATCTAGACTTGGAACACTTTAAACTTGATTTTTGGGTAATAAAAGTGAGTTTACGACCAAGACATACTCTTGGGCCGTAAACTCCTCTTAAATGGTGATTTAGTGCCTTAAAACATGTCAAAATGCTTTCAAACTCAACCAATGGCCTTGTGGTAAATCCTAGATTCATCTAAAAATGATTTGGAGACTTTAAACACAACATATGCCCTACATATGTGAGTTTACAGCCAAAGAACTCCTCCTAGGCCGTAAACTCCTAAAAGTTTGTAAAATTGTAACCTAAATTCATAACAATGCTTAGAAAATTAGTTAGAATCACATGTGATTGTCCTATATAGTTCAAATTAACCATTCTTAGCCATGGGTGAGTTTACGGCCGTAAACTCTATGAGTGTGGCCGTAAACTCATGTTTTAAATGATGTAAATTCATTCCAAGTGTTCCAAGGCATTTTAGATAATCCATTCTAGCAATCCCTATGTCCATTTGAGCCCTTAAACCATCAAAACCACACCCACATGAGTTTACGGCCGTAAAATCATGTATGTGTGTGTTCAATAGTTGTAAACTCTTTAAAATGTTTACTCTTGGGGAGTAAACTCAAGTCCCAAGTCCCTAGTACCATTACACGTCCGAAGATGTCACCCGGGTCACTCCAAACGCTCGTTTTGAGGTATTTAACCTCATTGAAGTGTAATGTTCCATATGATTAGTGAATGTATCCCTAATTGTATATATATGGACATTATTTCATTTTACATAGGGACTTCGCGAGTACCCGAACCAACGTCTAGCATTCAAAACCGACACGTTTCCGAGTCCGGTGAGTTCATACCCCTACCCTTTTTCACTATTTTCACTGTTTTCAGGGGGGGAACACAAGCAAAGTACAAGGAAATTCTTGTACTCAAAACATGTTTTCAAATGTGTGTTTCATATTTCATATGATTTTATAACTGATTACTAAAACTGATAACAGATTGAACATACAGATCACGTAACATATATTTGTGAAATAGGTCTTTAAACTAGTATGTTTTACATATATTTCACAGATGGCTTTCCACATTTTATCAGTTAAAAGCATGACATTAAAACATTTGAACATAATACCTGTACACTGTTTTGTCCTCGGTAACACTCCACACACATACACGAGTGGAGGACTATCATATTATTACTAGTAAATTTGTTATTCCTGTATGATTGGAGACACGTCCTCGGAGAACACTCCACCGAGATACGCGAGTGGAGGACTACACCCATAACCAGAATCTCTGGTATTTAGAGAGCGTGACTTGAGTGTATAGATCTATACGGGGCGGACTACCCCACACCTGGCTGCTAGCTACAGCCGAACCGAAATGGTTCAAGGGTGACGAAAGTCATAAGTATGTGGACGACTTATTGCCACATGTGGACTACTTATTGCCACAGGTTTTAGTCTATTGTATGGTTATGGAACTCGCAATTAGGATAACAGAGATTTACTTACAGTAATAATGAACCACTTTATACATCTTTTACATCTTTTACATCTTTCACGTTTTGTAACTAACAATCAGGAAAGTATGGGACTTTCCTGGGGAAAACATGGAACCTAATCACGATTACATCTTTTACATCTTTAACATTGTTTACATTAGAAACCTACATGCAGGAAAGCATCGGGCTTTCCTGGGTAACACTTACATAACTAGAAAGAGTAACAAACTGGATAACATTACATCTTTAAAATTTGTAACATACAATAAGGAAAGTATGGGACTTTCCTGGTAACACATGATAAGTAAACATAACAGTTTAACCAGTCAGATAACCAACTATACATTTTCACATGAATAAACATGTTTTCAGTGTACAAACTTACTATACTTTACAATTGTGAAACAATAACCAACAATTAAGAAAATATGGGATTTTCTTGGTGCATATAACATTTCAGAAACAGAAAGGAAACTCGAAACATTTTCACAAACAAAAACCGCTTATGAACTCACCAGCTTTATGCTGATTTTCAAATCGCTTGTGTTCTCAGGTCAGCGTTAGAACAGGTACCCGAAGATTCCTTTTTGATCAGAAGATAGAGTACATGAAGATCCGTTTCATTTTCTCTATATATACTATGTATCACAACTGTACAAACTTTACTTTTGAAATAACTGTAAAACTTTATTATGTAATGTAGTGGTTGTTTTACTTTACTTACTATGTGCATTAGATTTGATACTCAACGTGGAGTCAAACCCCGGAAATTTTTCCGCCTTCGGTTTTCAGGGTGTGACACTTGGCTACCACCAGTATGTAGTATATGATTTCTTTGAAAACCCTGACTACCACCAACATGTATAGTATGTTCTGATCGAAAATCCTGGCTACCATCAGTATGTATAGTAGTTTTATTATGTAAAATAAAACCAAAGGTTGTGTCCCTAGAATACCCTCCAGTAAGTAGATAGGTAGTTTTATTAGTTAAAATAAAACTATAGAAGAAAGAAATCCCGTAAACAAAGGTTAGTTGATACTATTGTGAGTCCGTATAACCATACTAATATGACTGATGACCTCCTTGACGTTTCTTCAAGCGTCGTATGATTACAAAAATTTTCACCCTAGGCGTGCCCGCCTAACTGTAGCTAACAGTTTAGGTGTGGGATTGTCGGTCCCGAATAGATCTATTCACAAATTTTATGCTCTCCCTCCAGGAGACTCTAGTTATACTAAAGGTGAGGATTTACTGGTACCCTGAGGGGCCTAACGAAGTGAGGTCTCACAATCGTGTATTTACACGTGTTCGAAATCATTTGTACACGGCGTAGAGTATAAATAATTATACAAAAAATGATTATTTAGTAAGATACTCTAATAATGGATAAACTAAATCTGTCATAGTTTATATGTTTGACTTTGTACGTAGTTTGAATCTGTAAAAACCCCTATTGAAATCCTCAAACTATACCTATTATAGTTTGACTGTTCTGTTATGTTCATGTACTGTTATGGAAACTATGCAATTTTCTTTAGAAAATGTCCCTTATGCTCCGCATAATACAAAAGGGATAAGTACTATAAATGTTTGATGTAAAACCGTGGTAATTGCATTAGTTTTTAATTTGTGAAAACCTTTATGTGTGGCTTGTATTCCCCCTGAAAACATGAAAAAACTCGGCAAAAGCGTAGGGGGTGTGAACTCACAGTTTAACGTTGGATTCGAGTGTACGATCGGTATGAGTCCTAAGTGTCAACTGATGTTTCGTACGCAAGTGGATCCTATTAACATATAGTAACACATATATGCATTAGATTAAGGTATTCCATGACTAAACATGACAGGAAACCACCCTAAGGAGCTAGAAATTCTTGAACTAAGCGTCAGAGCCATAAATGATCGAACGAGGGAGGTGTATGGCCACAAAATCAATGTTAAACGAACCCTTAAACATTGTTAAAAGATAACAGAATCGAGTTTAATATTGATAGAGTTGACCAATCGTACAGAATAAAAGTTTCGGGTTGTCAAATCATCCCCCCATTAGAGGGAATTTCGTCCTGAAATTCAAGAATAAAGGTACAAATCATGGATTTGGAAAAATATAGGGGTTCTTCTGTTTCATTGAATCTCCGCGCTCCTAAATGAATTCAGGTCCCCGCTTGGCATTCCAGCAAACCTTCTCTATCGGGATGCAACTTTGTTTCGTTCTCTTGACCTCCCGGTCCATGATTTTGATTGGTTCTTCCACAAAATTGAGGTTCTTGTTGATTTCAATCTCATCGAGAGGAATCGTAAGAGTTTCACCGGATATGCACTTTTTAAGATTCGAGACGTGGAAGACATGATGAATGTTACTAAGCTCTTGAGGAAAGCAGAGTTTGTATGCTACGATACCGATCCTAGCAAGGATCTCGAAAGGTCCTATGTATCTTGGATTTAGCTTTCCACGCTTTCCAAAGTGTATCATGCATTTCCAGGACGAGACCTTCAATAAAACATGGTCTCCGACCTGGAACTCCAAGGGTTTTTGTCGTTTATTAGCGTAGCTCTTTTGTCTATCTCAAGAGGCTTTCAGTCGTTCCCAGATTTTTATGATTTCTTCTATGGTTTCGGGATGATTCTAAACCAGTGAGAGGGCTTTGAGGACTTATCCATTAGCCAGCTGGGTGCCCCCAACTTTAGCCCAACATAGAAGGGATCTACACTTACGACCATAGAGGGCTTCGAAAGGCACAACCTTGATACTAGTGTGGTAGTTGTTGTTGTAGGAGAATTCGACCAAGGGTAAATGGATATCCCACGACTTACAGAAATCGATGACACATGCTCTCAACATGTCTTCCAAGGTCTGGATGGTTCTCTCACTCCGCCTGTCTGTCTGAGAGTGGTAAGCTGTACTTATATCTAGCTTAGTTCCAAGAGCTTTCTGTAGGGACTGCCAAAATCTCGAGGTGAACCTGCTATCTTGTTTGGAGATAATGGATACCGGCGCACCGTGCAGTCGAACTGTTTCTTGAATGTAGATTCCTGTGAGCCTCTCCATTTTGAATGTTTCTTTGATTGGCAGGAAGTGGGCAGATTTAGTCAATCGATCGACTATTACCCAAATGGTATCTTGGGTAATTTGGTAATGAAATCCTTGGTAATCCTCTCGCACTTCCACCCAGGTATCTCCGGCTGTTGAAGAAAACTTGAGGGCTTCTGATATTCAACCTTCACATTGGCGCAAGTCAGACACTTGCCCACGAATGTAGCGATCTATGCTTTCATGTTTGGCCACCAATATAGTTTCTTGAGATCAAGGTACATCTTGTCCGAACCTGGTTGAACAGAGTATCTAGTCTTGTGAGCTTCGTTTATGACAACCTCTCTGTATCCACCGAACTTTGGGGTCCAGATCCGGTTCATGAAATAGTAGACTCCGTCTCCCTTAATCTCTATGTTTTTCTCCATCCCTCTCAAGGCTTCACCCGACATGTTCTTTGGTTTAAAGGCTTCCAACTAAGCCTCCTTGATTTGTGTGGATAAGTGGGAATGGATGGTCGTTGTCAGTACCTTCACTTTATGACCTGAATACTCCTTCTGGTTGAGGGCATCTACTACCACATTTGCCTTACCAGGATAGTAGCGTATTTCGCACTCATAATTGCTTAGTAGCTCTACCCATCTTCGTTGTCTCATATTCAATTCCTTCCGGTCAAAGATGTGATGTAGGCTTTTATGATCTGTGAAGATTGTGCACTTGGTTCCGTAGAGGTAATATCTCTATATCTTCATTGCGAAGACCACTACTCCCAACTCCAGGTCGTGAGTTGTATAATTGACTTCGTTTTCTTTCAGCTGCCTTGAGGCATAAGCAATAACCTTTCCTCGATGCATGAGCACACAACCTAAGCCCTGATTGGATGCATCACAGTAGACAACGAAGTCCTCCGTCCCTTCGGGTAGAGACAGGATAGGTGCGCTGCATACGACCCGCTTCAACGTTTGGAATGTAGTGTCTTGTTTTTCAATCCAACAAAAGGATACACCTTTCTATGTCAGAGTGGCTAAAGATTTGGCAATTCTGGAGGAATTCTGGATAAACCTGCAATAATAGCCAGCGAGACCTAAGAACTGACGGATTTTTGTGGGCAGCTTCGGTGCTGAACAGTTCTCTATCACTTTGATTTTGGACGGGTCCATGTGTATTCCTTCCTCGCTTACTACGTGACCCAAGAAAGTTACTTTTCGAATCCAAAATTCACACTTAGAGAATTTAGGATATAGACTCTTTGTCCATAGAGTTTCCAGCACCAATCTCAAATGTTGTCTGTGATCTTCCTCGCTTCTGGAATAGACAAGTATATCGTCGATGAACATGATATCAAACTTTTCTAGAAAAGGACGGCACACCCGATTCATCAGGTCCATGAATACTGCCAGTGCGTTGGTTAGACCGATGGGCATTACTACAAACTTATAGTAACCATATCGAGTCCGAAATGTTGTTTTAGGAACATCACCCTCGTGGACTCGCAGCTGATGGTACCCTGATCTGAGGTCTACTTTGGAGAAATAGTTGGCTCCTTGAAGCTGGTAAAAAAGGTCATCGATCTGAGGAAGAGGATAATGATTTTAGATGGTGAGTTTGTTCAGTTCACGTTAGACAATGCACATCCTATAAGATCCATCCTTGTTTTTCACAAAGAAAACCGGGGATCCCCAATGTGAGGAACTTGGTCTGATGAATCCTTTGTTGAGAAGCTCGTTGAGCTAACTGGATAACTCCTGCATTTCTGCTGGCGCTAGGCGGTATGGAGATTTAGCTATGGGGGTAGCTCCGGGGATTAAGTCGATGCAAAACTCGTCTTGGCGCTCAGGAGGAATTCCCGGAAGTTCTTTAGGAAAGACATCAGGAAAGTTGCAGATTTCGAGGATGCTCTCGAGGTCTTTAAATTCCTGTTTCTCATTAACAACATGGGTTAGGAATGCATGACACTCCTTTCACAGAAGTTTTTGGGCTTTGATGCACAAAATGATGCAAAGGTTGGAGCTGAGTTTATCACCATAAATTATGAGGGTTTCTCTAGAAGGAAGATTGAGACAGATAGCTTTTTCGTAACAAAGGATATCAGCACGATTCGGGCTCAACCAATCCATTCCAATAATAACATCGAAGCTTTTTATGGAAATTGGCATAAGGTCAATGGCAAAGGAATGATCGTTTAGGGTAAGGGTACAGTCGATGAATATGCCGTTACTGTTCTCTTTCTCGCCGTTAGCCATCTCAACGGTAAATGTTTCGATTAAAGATTGTGGTTTATGTTTGAGAAGATGTTTGAATGTATGACTAACAAGACTTCTCTCAGCACCAGAATCGAAAAGAATGCATTTATAAGAGTTATCGAGGAGGAACGTACCCGTAACAACGGTAGGGTCAATAATTGCCTCCTTTTGTCCCATTACCAGCACCCTTCCAGTATTGACACATGTTGACTTGGGGCGGTTTCTATTGTAGTGTCCGACCTCACCATAACTGTAAAAATCTTGACCGACACCTGCTCCCGATGCCTGATTTGTTGGTTGGACTGGTGTTCTGCAGCTTCGAACCGTGTGGCCCTTTTTGCCATAGTTATTGCAGAGCATTTCACGACATGGGTCGGGAATGCGGTGATGGTAACTGCACTTGCTACACCAAGGGAGGGTACCAGTATATCCACTGGTAGGTGCTTGAGTTGTAGGGGCAGCGGGATGAGTAGTGGCAGCGTGGACTATCACTGTATGTTGTTTATTGGAAGGCTCCTGCGAAGAGTGGCCCTTTCGCTATTTCCAAAACATTCTTTTCTCACCACTCCCTTTTGCTGGTTCGAGAGCGGCTGTTACTTTATCCAGATCAACCCCATGATCTATGAGAGTCTGTGCCAGACACTTGGCACTGTCAAAAGTGATTGGACTGGCAGCCAAGATATTTCCTTGAGTTGGGGGCGTCAATCCCCAACTATATCTCTCTATCTTCTTGCTTTTCGAGGTGACCATTCCCGGGCAAAGAAGCGCTAGGTCTTCAAACCTACAAGTGTAGGCAGCAATGTCGGAACCCTTCATTTTAGGTTCTAGAGTTCGTGTTCCAGCTTCTGTATTTCACCCCATGGGCAGTACTCAGCGAGCATGAGCTCCTTTAAGCTCTCCCAACCCATAGCATTTGCTACCGGCAGGGTTAGGGATTTGACCCGACTTATCCACTAGGTCAGTGCTCTGTTGGTAAAAGTGAAAGCAGCGAATTTCACCTTGTTGCTTTCCGTACAAGAGCAAATTTCGAAGATAGACTCGATCTTCTCGAACCATCGAGTCAAGGCTATAACATCTCCATTGTCGTCGAACGATGTGAGTTTTGCATTCATGAAGTCCTTATAGGAGAACTCCTTCTAGTGCCCTTGACTACCTTCATGGTTTTGAGAATGAATACCACTCCCAGCACCACCAGAACCGCCAGGATTTATCTGTGACAAAGCAGCAATCACAGCAGCGGTAACGGTTGCCTGGAACTTAGCGGGATTGAACTGAGGTGGTGGTGATGTTGGATCCGTCGAGGAATTGTTGTTCTTTTTGTTGGGTCTTTTCTTTGGATCCATCTCGTTCTATATCAGGAAGAAGAAGATGATAAGCCCCTTTGACTTTAGAATCAAGAGATATGAAACAAGGTATATCTCTATATGATAGATCAAGTGTTCTACTAAGCGATAAACAAGAAAGAGTTAATAAAACAAATAAAATATCGCTAAGAAAGAATGAGTAGCAACACTTGGAATGAATCTCTACGATGTATTTGGTTCTGGCTAAAATACTCTTATAGTACTTTATGTTGAATGCTTTGTTCTATCGATATCTTGTGGTAAGCATACTTGGTAAGTTTTAGGTTGGCAACAACACCACAGTCACTCCCAAGCACATGTTGGTCGTGTCTCGAATAAATATAGTTGATCAGGCTATATTGACCCTAGACATGATTACATAACTACCCAGGTTTAACCGCAATGTCCAACATCCAAATACTTTTGTTTTTTTCTACTTATGATAATGTTTCTGGTATGTAGGTATACTTATATACTTCTTTTAAAATACTTATATTTTAAAAGTATATTTTTAGTTCAGAGCGCTACAGCCCCTTTGTTTATAGTTGTATACCATGTAAGGTTTGGTATACTTAGTTCACTACAAACAATAGCGCTGATACCAATCTGTCACACCCCCGAACCGTTAGAAAACAACTGCAGAAACCGACCGGGGGCGGGTGATGTCATGCGTAGTATCACAACAATCGTATCATAGCAATCAAAGCAAACACAACCATTACATTACAATATGAATATTTACATCTGTTTGAAAACATAGTTTGTATAAATCAGTACTAGCAAAAGATAAAGACGAGACTCCAACATGCTCTGTCTTCTCCAAAAGCTGGAAAGGTACCTGTCTATCGTTGTCATGAGAATACAAGCGGTTTTAAAAATGTATCAGCATAAAGCTGGTGAGTTCATAATCATGTTTTTGTATTGAAACTAGTCACTGAATTTGTACAAATGGTTTCTTTTCATTATAAGCAAAATGTCGTTTGTATCGACAACCATTGTTATCATGTTCTGAAATATGTATGCATGCTTTCCAAGAATATCCAATATTTTCTAACATGTTTGTTGATTACTGTATGACAAGTATGTTCCTATTTGAAAACCCTAGCTACCACCAGTATGTAGTATATGATCTGTTTGAAAACCCTGGCTACCACCAGTATGTACAGTATGTTCTGTTTGAAAACCCTGGCTACCAACAGTATGAAGTGTATGGTCTATTAAAAAACCCTGGCTACCACCAGTATGTAGTGTATGTTCTGTTCGAAAACCCTGGCTACCACCAGTATATATAGTGGTTTTATTACGTAAAATAAAACCAAAGGTTGTGTCCGTAGAATACCCTCTAGTAAGTAGATAGGTAGTTTTATTAGTTAAAATAAAACTATAGAAGAAAGAAATCCCGTAACCAAAGGTTAGTTGATATTATTGTGAGTTCATATAACCATACTAATATGACTGATGACCTCCTTGACGTTTCTTTAGGCGTCGTATGATTACAAAATTTGTCACCCCAGGTGTGCCCGCCTAACTGTAGTTAACAGTTCAGGTGTAGGATTGTCAGTCCCGAATAGATCTATTCACAAATTTCACACTCTCCCTCCAGGAGACTCTGGTTATACCAAAGGTGAGGATTTACTGGTATCCCGAGGGGCATAACGAAGATAGGTCCCACAATCATGTATTAATTAGTTTACGTGTTGTTCGGTGATACTCATGTTTGAAATCGTTTGTATACGGCGTAGATTATAAATAATTACACACAAAATGATTATATAGTAATATACTCTAATAATGGATAAACTAAATCTGTCATAGTTTATATGTTTGACTTTATACATAGTTTGATTCTGTAAAAACTAGTAATGAAATCCTCAAACTATACCCATTATAGTTTGAATGTTCTGTTATGTTCATGTACTGTTATGGAAACTTTGCAATTTTGTTTAGCAAATGTCCCTTATGCTCCGCATAATAGAAAAGGTATAAGATATCTAAATGTTTGATGTAAAACCGTGGTAATTGCATCGATTTTTCATTTGTGAAAACCTTTATGTGTGGCTTGTATTCCCCCTGAAAACATTAAAAAACACGGAAAAAGCGTAGGGGTATGACCTTACAGTTTAACATAGGATTCGAGTGTACGATCGGTATGAGTGTTGAGTGTCAACTGATGTTTCGTACGCAAGTGGATCCTATTAACATATAGTAACACACATATGCACTAGATTAAGGTATTCCATGACTAAACATGACGAGAAACCACCCTAAGGACCTGGAAATGCTTGAACTAAGTGTTGGAGCCATAAATGATCGAACGAGGGAGGTGTACAGCCACAAAATCAAGGGTTTTGTGTGTGTGCGGCCAGAGTGTGCAGTCAGGGTGTGTGTGCGGCTGTACACAGGGGTGTGCGGCCATACACTCTTTATTTATGCTCAAAACGTCGATTTTTAGGTGTTTTAAGGCCAATACCAAGTTCAAGCTACTAGATGGGGGCCAAAGTCTAACTGTGGAGGGTTTTTAAGGTGTGTATGGCCACCTTATGAAGGTGTGCGGCCGTACACCTTCAAGGGATGAAGAACACGATGAACATGAAGAGTTTAGGCTTAGATCAAGGTGTCTTACCAGTATAACAAGCTAAATGATGGAGTACTTCATGTTTTTAAGGCCTTTGGAGTGTTCTTGGATGAAGATTCTAGAGAGGGAAACTAGAGGGAGAAAGTAGAGTGCAGCGAAAGAAAAGAATGAATGAAGGGGGTCACCTTCTATATATAGTGGTGAGTGTGAGGCTGGTGGGGGTGGGTGTGCGGCTGAGGGGTGGGTGTGCGACCGCACACCCATGTGTGCGGTCGTACACACCTCCCAAGAGGGTGTATGGCCTTGTTTTATCCCTATTCGACTTGTTGACTCATTCCTAATCTCATTCCCAGCTGTACTCGGGCTTAGAACACTTAAACGAGCCCCGAAACGGCATTAAAAGATAACGGAATCGAGTTTAATATTTGAATTGACCAATCGTATAGAATAAAAGTTTCGGGTTGTCACATATGTTTACTTAGAAAAACCTAGATCAAAGCAATTAGGGTTGCATGTACACCATATGATTGATGTTATGCACATAACCCAACAGTGGTATCAGAGCCTAGGTCGTTTTTCTAGCGAATAGATGCAAAAGTGGATTGCCAAAGTTCAAGAAAATCAAATATTTTGCCTTCTGACTGGCTGACTCGCCGAGTCCAAGTATGGACTCGACGAGTAGGTCCTACTCGACGAGTTCCATAGTAGAATCGACGAGTCCAAGGGTCTGGTGCTAGGAATTTCGATTTTCTTACCAGATTTTGTTGAGGATTACTTCCAAAACTCGTTTTTCTTGCCTAAAATCAATTTTTTATGTTTGGAATGGTTGTCCTTATCAAATTGATGCATTTTGTTAAATATGGATAATATAAGATTGTTATAAGTCAAATATTTGACCTAGTAATTTAGAAAAGTTTCAAATTACACCCTCTAGGTTTTATAATCTAAAATTGAACTTAAAAGTTTTAGTTTTACGAAATTTAAATAGTTAAAACCTAATGTTTTGAAAGGTTTCAAAACTTGTCCTCAAGTTTTAGATTTTAAAATTTAATTTAAAGGTCTTAATTCTGAAATATTAAATTCTAAAACCTTAATATTTTGAAAAGTTCAAATTACACCCTTATGGTTTTATTAAATTAGTTAAGTGTGTAATTAAAAGAGAGTTAATAAATCCATAATGTAATGGTTTGTATTTAATAAAATTAATGGTATAATTTATTAGATTAAAACACTTAGTATTTTAAAAGTATAAAATACACCCTTATACTATATAAAATTAAAAGTATGATATTATATATGTATGTGTAAAGAGTCAGTCTTACCGTTAGTAGGCCTCATTCACGAAGCTGGTCTCTAAGGGTGTTTAAGGAAATTTCCTATAAAATGGCAATTGAATGGGTATCCACTCTTACCCACTGCACTCTTGACTATTGGAGGGTCATTAGCCGAACGAGTATGATATGACACAACCTTCCATTATAAGTATAATGTAATACAAGTAACTAAACCTTTTATAAATTCCCAAATCTTAGTTACTTAGGAAAAATGTGAATTTGATGCTAACCCATGAAATTACACTTTTCACCTTGCCGAGACGTTAGTGGAGCATGTGTGGTTAACCAGCACATTAATTTGGGACGGGCAAGGATGACATAGTGTAACACCGTGAAATTTCAAAACAATTTTTCATTTTTAATTTAATAAAAATACTCCAATCACAATTTTCAAAAATGTGTATCAATTGTTTTTACATAACATGAGTACAAATCAAAACCCCATAATCTCCAAACATCTCCACCATAAGCGTGTACTGATCATGCCATTGCCTTCCCGTGATCATCACTGGTACCTGAAACACATAACACACAAACGGTAAGAAATAATGCTTAGCGAGTTCCCCAAAATACCACGTACAATACATACGCCTTTCGATGCCATAGCTCTATTGGATCTTCCGATCCAAGTATCTCAGGGGATTTCCATCCCAATACTCTGTTGACCTTCTGGTCCATGCTCTGTTGACCTTCTAATCCATGTCATAATATTCATATCATAACATATTACATATACAATAGGCATCACATTTTTATCATACTCATAAGACCTTCCGATCACACATAATCACCCCCATCGGGTAAGGCATAGTGAGAAGACTCACCTCAATGAAGTCGGATAAACTCTCGTGCTCAACGTCCCAACCTAGCCTCCTCTTATTACTCAAATAACATTCCCGATCAATACTCTCCCATGATCTCATCTCTAAAGACTGGGTAGAAGGCCATTCTACCCTTCCCTGAACTCTCCTATATCAGTCTTGACCAGAACCCTAAAGTCAACGAAAGTCAATGGTCAAGTTTGACCCGACTCGTCGAGTGCACAAAGGTGACTCGGCGAGTCCACGCAAGTCCTCTGAATCCTTTCAAACTCTCTTGGCTCGTCGAGTCTTTCTTCTACTCAACAAGTTACACCTGTCACGAATCGAGGGGCAACCCCGACTCGACTCGTCGAGTCCACTCATGGACTCGGCGAGTTTGTTCCACGCTCACACTCAAATAACCTTCTGAGGTCAGATTTGTTCCACTAATCCATAGATCTAATCTTCCCAAGCTCAATAATCACGTAAAGGTTCGAACTTGATGCTCACGCAACGTCCAAATGACACTACTTGATGATTTAGCCCCAAATACAACATCCTAAGTCCATTTCTTCCATAACTCCTCATAAAGCAAGATGGAACATGTTCTCTGGACCACTATGGATCCAGATTTGCTGTCTAAACATGATAAGGGACCATATTCCCAACAAATCAACCTAATAAAGGGTATAGAAAACCCTAGATACATGGATTCTTTAACAAAACATAAAAAGGATCGATATGCTACCTCAAGGATGATGTCCTTTGCTTGCAATCCACAAATAAGCAACCTCATTGGCATCCTCTAAGCTGGAATCAACTTCTTCTTTCAAAACAAAACCACAAAGGTCCAATAATGGCTTCTTCTGCCGAGTCCACTCGATGAGTCTGAGCGCCTACTCGTCGAGTCCCTCTCTAATATTCAATTGAAATACTTAAAATGAGATACCTGGGAATCCGGATGTTACAATTCTCCCCCACTAGAATTAGACTTCACCCTCGAAGTCTCGCTCTGCAAACAATTCTGGATACTGCTCCCGCATCTCTAACTCCGGCTCCTAAGTCAAGTCGGACCCCTTCCAATGTTGCCACTGGACCTGAACCAGGGACACCTCCTTGTTCCTCAGAACCTTGATTCTCCTATCTCGGATCGCGATCGGCCTCTCAACATAGTTCAAGCTCACATCCACCTGAATGTCCTCCGATGGAACCACTGCTAACTAATCGACAATACACTTCCTCAAATGAGACACGTGGAAGGTATCATGAATCTAAATCAGCTTGATAGGTAGCTCCAAACAATACGTTACTCTGCCCACCCTAGTTGTCACCCTGAATGGACCGATATGTTGAGGTCCCAACTTGCCTCTCTTCCTGAATCGAATCACACCTTTCCAAGGTGATACCTTCAGGAGAACGAAATCACCAACCTCAAACTCGAGCTCTGAGCGACGTCTATCAACATAACTCTTCTGGCGACTCTGGGCCGTCAGCAACCTCTACCCGACCTGCTGAATCTGCTCAGTCGTCTGGAGTACTATCTCCATACTACCCATCACCCGCTTTCCTACCTCTCCCCAGCAAATAGGAGTCTGACACCTCCTTCCATACAACAGCTAGAAGGGAGGCATACCGATGCTCTAATGGTGGTTGTTGTTATAAGAAAACTCAGCCAAAGGCAGATACGTGTCCCAACTTCCTCCGAAGTCTAATACACATGCCCGAAGCATGTCCTCGAGTGTCTGGATAGTTCGCTCACTCTGATCGTCAGTGTGATGGTGATAAGCAGTGCTGAAATGTAACCTCATACCCAACTCCTCATGAAACATATTCCAGAACCTGGAAGTAAAACGTACATCTCGATCTGATGCAATTGAAATCGGCACCCCATGCCGAGACACCACCTCCTTCACATATATTTCTGCCAACTTCTCTGCGGAAGAACTCTCACTAATAGCAAGGAAGTGAGCACTTTTCATCAATCGATCCACAATCACCCAAATTGCATCGACACCCCTTGGGGTTCTTGGCAGTTTGGTGATGAAATCCATAGAAATCTGTTCCCACTTCCACTGGGGAACCTCAAGTGGCTGCAACTTGCCATGCGGATACTGGTGCTCGACCTTTACCTGACGATAGGTCATGCACCTCTCTACAACCCACGCAACATCTCTCTTCATACAAGGCCACTAATAGTCTATCTTTAGATCCAAATACATTTTAGTGGCCCCGGGATGGATCGAGAATCTCGATCTATGCACCTCCTCCATTAAAACACTACGTGCCCCGCCAATAAACGACACCCAGATCCGACCATGAAAAGTTATAAGCCCTCGACTATCAGTCACAAACTCAGATACATGCCTAATCACTCGCTCCTTCTTGCGATTCTCCGGTCTCACAGCCTCTGCCTAAGCCTCACAAATGGTATCTAACACCGGATTCTTCACGGTCATTGTCTTACACATACCTCATATCGGAACACTCTCTTCCCTCCGACTTAGGGCATCAACTACCACATTCGCCTTGCCCGGGTGGTACAGGATCTCACAATCGTAATCCTTCACCACATCCAGCCATCTCCTCTGTCGTATATTTAGGTTGGGTTGATCCATCAAATACTTTAAACTCTTGTGGCCTGTGTAAATGTTACACTGAACCCTGTACAAATAGTGGCACCAGATCTTAAGGGCGAACACTACCGCTCCCAGCTCCAGATCGTGAGTGGGATACCTAGCCCCATGTGTTTTCAGCTGCCTCGATGCATATGCCATCACATTCCCCCTCTGCATAAGCACTGCACCCAACCCTAATATCAATGCATCACAGTATACCATAAAATCCTCAACTCCCTCTGGAAGGGATAACACAGGGGCTTCGCACAACTTCCGGCGAAGAGTCTCAAACGAGGTCTGCTGCTCCGGACCCCATGAAAAAGCAACACCCTTCCAGGTCAACCTAGTGAGTGGCATTGCAATCTTGGAGAAATCCTGAATGAATCTCCAATAATAACCGGCCAACCCCAGAAAACTCCTGATCTGCGTGGCGAACTTCGGCACTTCCCAACTCATCACCGCCTCAATCTTGGCCGGGTCGACCAATATCCCATTTTGATTAACAAGACGCCCAAAGAATTGGACCTCTCATAACTAAAAATCACACTTGGAGGAATTTGTCATAAAGCCTCTCCGACCTCAATACCCCTAGGATTTCCCTCAAATGCTCTTCATGTTGTTCTCGGGATCTAGAATACACTAGAATAATATCAATAAACACGATCACCGATCGATCCAACATTGGCCGACCTACTCTTTTCATGAGATCCATGAACGCTGTTGCTGCATTGGTAAGCCCAAAAGGCATCACCACAAACTTATAGTGCCCATATCGAGTCCTAAACGCCGTCTTCTGGATATCCTCATCACGCACCCTCATCTGGTGATATTCAAACCTCAACTCTATCTTGGTAAACCAAGATGCCCCCTGAAGCTGATTGAACAAATCATCAATCATCGGCAACGGATAACGGTTCTTGACCGTTAACTTGTTCAACTCCCGATAATCAATGCACATCCGGTGTGAACCATCCTTTTTCTTGACAAAAAGGATTCGCGCTCCCCACGGCGAGCTACTCGGCCGAATAAACCCCTTCCCCAACAGCTCCAGAAGCTGCAAGGATAACTCCTGCATCTCTGGAGGTGCAAGGCAATAGGGCGCCTTGACGATAGGTGGTGCCCCGGAACCAAATCGATACGGAACTCTACCTGCATCTCGGGAGGCACACCCAGCAACTCCTTGGGGCAAACGTCCGGGAAGTCACACACTATCGAAACCTCTCCAACTGATTTCGGTCTCTCCGAATCAATCCTCGTATCCATTACATAAGCTACGAACCCCTTGCAGCCCTGCTGCAAACTCTACCTTGCTCTGGCAGCCGAACAAAATGCTGACCCACTTCGAGTTCCCTCACCATAGACTGTCAGCACTCCCCCACTAGGATCTCGAATCGTCACCATTTGTTGCTCGCAGTCTATCACAACCCCAAATCGACTCAACCAATCCATGCCTACGATGAAACATACGTCCCCCATCGCAATTGGGACCAGATCTATCGGCAACCCAACACCGAAAATCTCAAGCACACACCCTCGAATCATGTCTGTGGCATACACTGCTTGCTCGTTAGCTATAGAAACTCGTAGAGGCCGGCTCATCGCCTCTCGTTGGATACTGATGTGTCTACTGAATGCTAATGAAACAAATGACCGACTCGCACCCGAGTCAAACAACACCAAAGTAGGTACAGAATTCACAAGGAAAGTACCTATGCATATCATAATATAAACAAAATATCTCATCATAAACAAATAATAACATAATACATACCAGCCACGATGTCGGGTGTTGCGCGGACCTCCTCCGCTGTCAACTGGAAGGCTCTCTCGCGAGCCTTTAGTACCTCGGCCATCACTGGTCGAACCTCAGTAGCGCGCGCGGTGGTAGGGGCAGATCCCTGCTGTGCTCCCTGTGTTGTCCCCCATAGTTACGGACTCTCGGCCTTCCGATGGCCTGTCTAGTTGCAATGAAAACAAACCATGAATCCCTTGGGGCAGTCCTTGGCTATATGCCCCTCCTTGCCACATTTTTAGCAAGAACCAGATCGACAAAGTCCATCGGATCCCTTGCTGCACTTTCCGCAATTGCGGCCCTTCTAGGCTCCAGCTCTCGGTTGAGACTGTGTCAGCCGCCTATCCAACCCCTGAGACTCGGCCTCCTCCCAGGCCTGGGTTTCCAACTCAATCTCCCTCTTACGAGCATTTTCTTGAAACTCAGCAAATGTCCGGTATGTCGAGTTCGATACGAACTCCCGAATGTCCCTCCTCAGAATGCTCAAGTATCGGCTCATGCGCGCCTGCTCAGACGACACGTGCTTAGGGAAGAACATCGCCCTCTCATGAAACTTCTTGATGATCATAGTAACTGACTTAGTACCCTGATTGAGGGTCAAGAACTCATGGGCCAGCCGTTCCTTTTCCACCAGAGGAACATACTCATCTCTGAACATAGTGGTGAACCTCTCCCAGGTGACCACTGAGATCTCTACAGAAGTAACATGCATCGTCATCACAAATTTCCACTAATCCTTCACTCCTAAGCGAAGCTGGTTCAGTGCAAATCGAACCCTCAGATGCTCTGGACACGAATAGGTGTAGAAGCATCCCTCAATGTCAGATATCCATCTCATCGCATCAATCGGATCATGCGTCCCATCAAACTCTGGTGGCTTCGTGTTGCTGAACTCCCGATACAGTAACGAGTCACCCACTGTGGCCTGGCAGCAGCGACGACTGCGGTGGTCACGGCAACAGCAACGTTAGTAAGAGCGGTGTACCGCTCATCAAAAATCGCAATCAGTGTGGTCTTGATAGACCCAAACAACTCTGTTATCTCAGCTCGGATGGCCACAGCCACCTCATCATGAATCATCTGGCGGAGCTCCGCATCACTCACACCCCCTCGCTAGTCCCCGGTCTGTGGAATGTCCCAACCATGATGCCTCTAAAATACAACATAAAAATCAGAGACTCGCTCGAGTATACTTGCACTCGATAACTCAACCCTACTTGCTCCCTAGTACCCTAAGGATTCTTACTTGGAATGTGCACGGATCCGGTGTGTTCGGTAGCACGGGCCCAATACTACCGCCCACACCGCATCAACATTCACCCCAAGTCCTCCTCCTAGGATCCCAACTCACAAATACTCTACATCTCGCTAGCATAGGCTACCCTTCGGTAAGCCTCTCATAAGCTCCTCACTGCTACCTACTCGCTCTCAAGCACCTCTTAGCAGCCGAAATCTCCTAGGCTAAGGCATCACAAATCAGGCCACTCTGGTCCTAACAAGAATACTTAGCCTATTCTAGCATGCATAACATATCATATCATATCTCATAACACATAATGTAAGGGTATTTTGGGAAATCACCGTTCGGGTGTTGGCTGATCGTACACACTGCTTCTTTATACTTTCCTCAAATTCCTTTACTTTTTGGAAAAATTGTTTCTTTTATGAAAATGGTTCTCAAATCCTCAGTTTGAGTTCAAATACACCCGAAGGTGAATCTGAATCCCTCAAACCAAGGCTCTGATACCAACTTGTAACACCGTGAAATTTCACAACAATTTTTCATTATTAATTTAATAAAAATACGCCAATCACAATTTTAAAAAATGCGTATCAATTGTTTTTACATAACATGGGTACAAATCAAAACCCCATAATCTCCAAACATCTCCACCATAAATGTGTACTGATCATGCCGGTGCCTTCCCGCGATCATCACTGGTACCTGAAACACATAACACACAAACGGTAAGCAATAATGCTTAGTGAGTTCCCTAAAATACCATGTACAGTACATACGCCTTTCCATGCCATAGCTCTGTGGGATCTTCCGATCCAAGTGTCTCAAGGGATTTCCATCCCAATACTCTGTTGACCTTCTGGTCCATGCTCTGTTGACCTTCCAATCCATATCATCATATTCATATCATAACATATTACATATACAATAGGAATCACATTTTTATCATACACATAAGACCTTCCAGTCACACATAATCACCCCATCGGGTAGGGCATAGTGAGAAGACTCACCTCAATGAAGTTGGATAAACTCTCGTGCTCAATGTGATGACCTATCCTCCTCCTATTATTCAAATAAAAGTCCTGATCAATACTCTCCCATGATTGCATCTCTACAGACTGGGTAGAAGGCCATTCTACCCTTCCCTAAACTCTCCTGTATCAGTCTTGACCAGAACCCTAAAGTCAACGAAAGTCAACGGTCAACTTTGACCCGACTCATCGAGTGCACAAAGGTGACTCGGTGAGTCCACACGGGACCTCTGAATCCTTTCAAACTCTCTTGGCTCGTCGGGTCTTTCTTCTACTCAACAAGTTACACCTGTCATGAATCGAGGGGAAACCCCGACTCGACTCGTCGAGTCCGCTCATGGACTCGGCGAGTTCGTTCCATGCTCACACTCAAATAACCTTCTAAGGTCAGATCTGTTCCTCAAATCCATAGATTTAATCTTCCCAAGCTCAATAATCACGTAAAGTTTCGAACTTGATGCTCACGCAACGTCCAAATGACACTACTTGATGATTTAGCCCCAAATACAACATCCTAAGTCCATTTCTTCCATAACTCCTCATAAAGCAAGATGGAATAGGTTCTCTGGACCACCATGGATCCAGATCTGATGTCTAAACATGATAAGGGACCATATTCCCAACAAATCAACCTGTCACACCCCCAAACCAGAACGCCGGAAACGTTCGGGGGCGGAGGACGTCATATTCAGTATCATAACAGTTCATAGAAAGGAAAGTACACACCACCATATATATTAAAGTTTCCAAGATGTTTACATAATTGTATTCATTACATGTTCAAAAGATAAATATATAAACATCATCCAAAAGAAGTAATTAACGCCAGCGCGTTAATCCCAAAAGTTGATTCCCAAACCTGCTTAGCGGTTCCCTGAGAATACAAGTTATTTCAAAGAAAAAGTGTGAACAATTAAGTTGGTGAGTTCATAAGTAGTTTAGAAAAATTGGATGCCATTCCAAAATGGGTGTATATTTTCCAGAAAACGCAGCATTTCAAATGTAAAGAGTTGTGATTTGTTATGTTGAAAGTGAATGTATTAGATCCAGAAAATCCCATATTTTCCCTAATGGTTGAGATACGAGTTGTTGTGTTTTCCAAGAAAAACCCTTATTTTCTTATAAAAGTATGAAATGCATATAAATGTTCGTGTTATAAGTTGTAAATAATTGCACCAGGAAAATCCCTTATTTTCCTATTAGTTGTTTGGTTTGTATGCAGGAAGAAACCCTTATTTTCCTAACATAAATAGCAGTCTCTAAGACCGAAAATCGTAAGAAACCGACGTTCTCAAAAGTTGTGTCATAGTTTTATATAGTAAAACTATACGAAGATCGCATTTATTAGATGAAGAATAGTTTTAATAGCTACTAGTTCATAAAAGCATAATACCATAATAATTGTATATCCGATGAGTTTTATAACCATACTAAACATAATATGCCTGTAACGACGTTCTTCAGGCGTCGCAGCGTTATGACAACTGTCACCCCAAAAGACGAACTGTAGCTAACAGTCAGGGCACGGGATCATGACTTCCCGTATAGATCTATACACATTTGACACGTTCTCCGAACGGGGGACTCTGGTTATAAACAGGACTTGCAGCATTACTTTCTAATAAAGAAAAGTAACGTTTGAAGATATACACGTCTCATGGATTCTCAACTAAGCCCGTATTAAAGTGATAGTTTTCTATGCAAAGTTTATCCTTTTTCACAATTTTTGACAAAGCAAAATCATAAGTTTTTAGAATGTATAAAACGACTTAACAATGAAAGTTACTTTGATATCATTATATACTTTGTATAATGTCTAATGCACGCAAAGTATGACAAGAGTTTTCCATAATAGTAATGAGTTCCAAGTGATTTATTCGATAAAACAAGTGAAGTGAAACTTTATAAAATAGACGATAATAACCGTATGTTTACTTGTATTCCCCCCTAAAAGAGTATAAAAGCATTTAAAATGTATTTAAAGTGTGTTTGAAAGGGGTATGAACTCACTTGAAAGTTTGAAGATAGCAAGATGGAAAACCGGGCAGAGTTTCGTCTCGGGAAATGGATTTTCCTCGGAAATCTTGGGATTCCTCGGGAGAAAAATCGACCTTCGGGACTTGCACAAAATGACCAGGGCTTCGGGGTAGTGCGAGCACGGAAAACGAGGTAAAACGCAAGAAAAAGGAGAGAGAATTGGCCATTTTCCCGGGAACCCTCGCATGCTATTTATAGGGGGGCCTGAGAGGCCTCGTACGCAGGGCGTACGCTAGTACGCAGCGCGTACGCGTACGTCATGCGTGGCCGAAGCCTCGACTGCCTCGGCCTCGGATGGGACGGCTCAGGCAGTCGGGTCGGATGGGACAGCGGGTCGGACGGGCGGGTTGGATGCCTCGCATAGGGCGACGTGGACGGTTTGAGGCCAAGTTCCTCGGGTACGCGGGGCGTACAGGAGTACGCAGCGCGTACCTCGGATGAGGACGCTGACTCCCCTTCGGATAATACCGAAGTTTTAATAAAAAAATATATATAAATTATTTATCAAACTTCGAAAATTCATATCTCCTTCATACGAACTTCGTTTTTGACGTTCTTTATATCCCCGCGAAGATGAGACTACGATCTACAACTTTCATTTAGATTCCGTTGGCAAATTCCGGAATTATTTTTATTATTTATTTATTAAAATGACGTGATTAAGGAATTTCTTTAAAAATTCATAACTTATTCATACGATGTCCGATTTGAGCGTTCTTTTTATGCATGTTTGTAGTTTAACGATATCTACGACTTTCATTTAGACACCTAAGGTCGGAAAGTGTTTTATTGAAACTTTGCGTTTTTACGCAACTTCGTATTGCCGGTTTTTGTCGTAAAACTTAGAATGATCATAACTTCTTCGTTATAACTCGGATTTTTGTGTTATTTATATGTTTGGAAACCTTAAGACGATAACTACCACATAGTGTACTCCAAATAGAGTTTTTGAATACTTCATTTTTCGATGATATTCTAATTCGTTTCTCAAAGAGGTTACAGGACTCGATTTTTACTGACTTGAAATAGCGAGTTGTTACACAACCCAATAAATGGTATAGAAAACCCTAGATCCATGGATTCTTTAACAAAATAGAAAAAGGATCAATATGCTACCTCAAGGATGATGTCCTTTACTTGCAATCCACAAATAAGCAACCTCCTTGTCCTCCTCTAAGCTGGAATCAAATTCTTCTTGCAAAACAAACCCACAAAGGTCCAATAATGGCTCCTTCTCTCTCGCAAATGCTTAAGCACTATAAGGGTTTCTCTCAATGTTCTGGTAGCTGCAATTGGTGGCTATAAGGGTCCTTAAATAGGCCCCAAACCCGAGAAATTAGGGTTTCATAAAACAGCATGGACTCGCCGAGTCCTACATTAAATCAAACTAACACATGCGCGATCCCACTCGGCGAGTCTGAGCGCTTACTCGCCGAGTCCCTCTCTAATATTCAATATAAATACTTAAAATGCGATACCTGGGAATCCGGATGTTACATATAGGGTGACTCGATGTTTGTCATAGATCGATGGAGTGTGTGTGGTTAACCAGCACATTGATTAGGTGATAGTGACATTGAGGGTATCAAGTATATTTGCATGGTTATTCACACCTTGTTTGTGATCCTCGGTATCCTAGTCACAAACTTGAAGGACATAATCAAGATTAAATATGCCATTTAAATGTTCAATGAATCTAAAAAGATCTAGGAGTTTTAATTCATCTAAAACCTAAATTCTTTATCGTTTTTCATGGTGAAAATTGGTAAATCGTCATATACCTACCTTCAAATATTCTGCAACTGAATTATGACATCCCTCTTCCAAGTTGTAGAATATTGTGTTGGGTCCTAGCATTAATATCTCATTTTGGTGTTTTATTACGGACTCAATCAACTAAGGGGTCGTTTGATATTTGTTGATTGGGTCAGAGCTGATTGGGTTAAAAGTTGATTGGGTTAGAAATGTTGACTGAGTCCACATCGAACTGAGTTTATGTTGTTTGATTATTTCTCTGACTGATTATGTTGAATGATAAAAATCACCATATTACCCTTCTGTTGTGTCTTTGCTGGATAAAATAATTATAAAAATACAAACGGTCGCATAAAATCCAAATTAAACATAAATCTTTTGAACACATGTACAACATAAATAATGCATAAATCTGATTTCTATCATTTCTTTACCAACATATACAATATAAATTTTGATTTCATAATCATATAAATTCTGATTTCATACAAGATCATACAACTTTTCAATAAATTATGATTTCATACAAAGATCTTACAACCTTTCAACAATTTCTAATTTCATACCAACATGGACAACATATCCAAAAAAAAAAAAAAATAGGATTCTACCAACATATTTACAACATATTCTGAACAAGCTTGGTCAATGTCTGCTTTCTTAAGAATATTATATAATTTCACACATCATCCCTTACGATCCTTGTCAACTAATTTCAGGAAAAAAAATCAGGTTTCATACACATTGTTTGATTTCATAATCTCAAATTCGTATTTCATACATAAATGTTGTGGATGATCCTTCCCAACTGATTTCAGAAAATAATCAGCTCTTACGATCCTTCTCAATAGATTTCAGAAAAAAAAGGGTAAACAAGAGTGAGGCATACCTGAGTTGTTGTGGAGGTGGCCGGTGGCGGCTATGTAGAGGTCACTGGTCGAAGGAAGCTCAGATGCACAGTGAATTTATTTCGACCGTGAAGCTATTTGTGATTACAGAAAAAAAAGAAAAAGAACAAGAAGAAGAAGAATGCCTTACCTGCTTTGGTGGTCTATGACGGCAGAGTTGCCGGTCGGAGATACTGACCAGGAGTAGAAACTTGCAGGTGGGAGATGCTGACGAGGATGCGACGATCGTTGATGCAACTTTGTTTTCTGAGCGTACGATTTTTCTTTTTGGAGAATCTAGAGGCGAGGGTAGATAAAAGAAAATAAGGTGTGGGCTTTTTTTTCTTCCAGTCAGCCAACTTTTTGAGGCTTACCCGGTAAGCTATTTCGGTCAGCCTTGCTGACCGAGTTAGCATAAATATGATACTATCAAACACTCTAATTGCTTACCGAGTCAGGAGTCGGCTCTTACTGGACCCGGTAAGTTCAAATCAAATGACCCCTAACTTGAATTTTCTCCCTTGTAGATGTCTAGTTAGGACAATTATGGTCTTCCCAAATCCTTTGGAAAAAGTTTTCCTCATAAAAGTGGAAGTCAACGTAACAATCAAGGTGAAAGATCAATCCCTTCTTTATGGTTAAGTGGAACTTTACTTCCTCCACCTACTCCAATTATTCTCTCTGGCCCACAAGTTTGAAGACTTGAAAATTTCAAGATCACTCAAGCTCTATTAGCAAAAAGACACGAAAATGGAAAGTTTATATGTACTCACATCTTGGACATGAAGTTGCATTTTAATAAATTAGGAAAGTTGGGTGTCGAAGTATTAAGGAAGTTAGCTGTTGACTCGGTTCTTCAGTTACTTGCTAACTCATATAGTGAGCTCATTAGAGAGTACTATATGATGGACCACAACATGACCCTCACTTATTTGACTTATTTTCTTATTGTTGCTGAATCATCGATGACTTGGCGCACTGGTCAAGCAAATTTGTCTGGTAAATCAATATCCCAAACTTCCATGGACATTGACAATGACAACATTAGAAGTCCATAAAGGTTTTCTCTAGGAAAGAGAAAGGATAAGTCTGAGATTGTCTTGTGTATCATTCCAAAAGAGTCCATTTGTTTGTATTGTCAAGAGAAGGGGCATTGGATGCGAAGATGCCAGATTTACCTGAGAGGTCGCGAAGATGGGAGAGTCAAGATGTATGACTCTGCTTCAGGTGACATCCACTATCTAACTCTATTATGTTTTCTATTTTAGATTCTTAATACATGATGCGATAAGATTGTATTTTTATGTGTTGTAGGATCGAAGAAAAGAAAGGAAGCTTAAAGGAAGAAGTGAGTTGAGTTTGATCGCGAAGAAATGGATTTCGATCGCATGATTCGATGATCGGATTTTTGAGCTGCAGCTTAGAGTTATGATAGATTGCTTAGGAATATGTAATAGCATAGTTTTCATTTGAATATGCATTGTAAGGACAAGTTTTCCGCACCTTTTTATAAATAAAATAAATTTTGAGTTTTGTCTTATTTATATCTCCTTGCAATGTCATTTGTGAAAAATTTATGCTTGTGTGTTTCTATTATAGCAATATTTAGTGAATATGATTCTTAGTTATGTTATCTATGGTAGTGTCGTAATTTTCTAAGTAAGGAAAGATTCCCATCGCCCAACTTTCAATTAGACAGAAGCTTGGAATCATATGATTTGAGTCATGTGATGTATGTAAATCTTGGTAATTAGGAAATTAAGACTAATTCCTTGTTTACAAAAGTATGTGAGTCAAGTGAAATACTAGGAGATCTGGTACGCAATGTTGTGCACTGGTCAAGTCCACAACAAATAACAATAATATTATTCATCATGATTTACTAAAAGTCTAGTAAATGTGGTTATGATTACAATATTAAGTGTAATTCTAAATCATTGAAAAGTTTCAATGAATGGAAGAACGACTAAGAAGAATCAATTGGACAGAAAGATAAAAGTTTCTCCAATCTGAAAATATGGGAGAGTACTTTAGTATCATGTTTTATGACCGTCTCATTGATTGTGAAACCATATCACAATTGATCCTCTAAGTAAATCTTAGTTCACTAGTATGGCTAAAAAGAGGAATCAGGAATTGTTAAAGTGGTTAAATCAAAAGGTGAATCATACTTCGTTCCAAAATCAAGTTTTAGAATCGTACTCCAAGATTGTGATATTGAGTGACACGTCTTCAGTAAGTTTAAAACACTCACCAAGTGTCGAGTAGGAAAGGTTTTCTTATTCCTGCACATTTGAAATTGGTAAGTTGTGTTGTCTTCGATAAGACAAAGACCGACTAAGACCAATTGTATGAAGTGTTGTCTTGAAAAGAATCCGCACTAACTCTTGAGTATTTGCTTGTCAAGAAATGTTTCTTTAAAAGGGAATCTTATATGTCAAGAGGTCAATGGGAGTCTCAATGATCTTGAAAAGCTTCAAGAATTGATCAATCACTAGTTGACATATTCTTGTTTTCTGTGCCATTCAAGTTGAGTTGACTATGCATGTGAGTTTTATGAGTTCTCATGTGAATGCATAAAGGAAATACACCTTGATCAACGAAAGTAATTTGATTTGTATGGGTGAGTTGTTGAACAACTTGGAAGAAATGGTATGACCTTGTGATGTCGAGTGGCTAGAAATTAAGATTGAACAAGTTCAATCCATATGAATTTGGATTTGTCACAAATATTGTCTTGCGATCGTGGTTATGACAAATTGACATGGATAGGAACACATACACAACAAAATCTAAGTGTCATAAGGTTTCTCTCCGCTTCATGAAGTTGATTGTGAGGAAACGCTTTCACTAGGAGAGATTTGAAGAAGATAGCAATTGTGATATTTGCATTCTCAAATTCGATTATGACTACGACATCCCTCTTCATAGTTTGAATTGTGAGACTTGGCAATTTCTTTAAACATTTAAGACTTATTGCTATAAGTGTTGAAATTGTTTAGACACACATATGAGCTATCTAAGGAAAGGTGTATGAGTTTGAGAAGCTTAGATAAAGGCTTATCAAAGCATGTCGCATCAGAAACTTGAACCTTCGTTAAGAAATTCAATAAGTATTGTTTTCTAGAAATTCAGCCAATTTCTGGATACATGTCAAAGCTAGTGGGGGCATAAGTGTTATGCTGGCAAGGATATAATCATCATGTTAGTGGGAGCATGATAATTATTTTAAGTGTTGCAAGTTAGCAATATTAATTATAGAAAACAAAAAGTTTCATTTTGCAAATTTGCAGGGGTTGAAAGGTTGTTTTACTATAATTAAGGGAGAGAATATTGTACTTTATTTCAATATCTAAAAGCTTAGATCGAGAAATTTTAATCCAATTTAGTCAAAAGATATATATGGATGTTATGTTGAAAAGATTCAACATAAGGGAATTCTATATATGACAATATTATAGCATGAAACTGGTAAAGTATCACTTTTTTCATGAATCGTGTCCCATACGCTTCTAGTATAGGATCGATTGCATATGCTGTAATATTCGACCGTTCTAAATTTTCCAAATGCCTAGGGCATTAAGAGGGAAAAAGGAGTAGAACCAGAAATTAATAAGATTATTAAACAATTATCAAAGACAATCTAAGGTTCGCTAAGGGTTGGTCCTTGTGGGAAGTTGGAAGTATACTAATGGATGGACCATATTGACATTATTATGAATAGATAGGACTCTATTTAGAATGAGTTGTCATATGGAAAATATGGAAATGTTTCCATAAATGGGAGTTGGATATCAAGAATTTATGTCAAGATTAGAAACTTTTTATGCAAGAAGGATGTTCAAAGGAATGTACTTTGAATGTGAGACTTCATATCTATGGAATTGCCTTGTAACAATCTCCAATAGAGCACTTTGTAGTATCATTGGCAAAGTCTTGATGGCTTTGATGCTGTGACATTACGAAATGATCGTTGCATAAAATGTTAGAATCTAACATATTCTAATAGTGGCAAGAATTTGGTATTCTTACACTTATGATAAGGATTATGAGTTATGAAACAAGTATTGTTGGGAATGTGTTCAATTGATCTATTTCACAAAGTATAGACCATAGGTAAACATAGTGTGCATGCTTGGAGCATGGGACAATTGTTGTTATAATTCAAGTATTAAGTTGATTATCTGAAACATTATACAATGAATATTGTGTAATCGATATGGTAATTAAATAAAAGGTGTTTTATTTATACTCAAAAGTTTTAGACCATATTGGATTCGATTATTCTTGTGTTTCACTTTCCATGTTTTGACTTCCCGAATAATAAGATAATTCAAACCATCCACAATCGACCATACGTTGGAAGTAGGTATGTGGTAAGATTGTCATGAACCCGACTGTAGATTGTCTAAAGCGTTTTAGACATAGCAAAAGTTTGTTGCAGTGTTCATGAGTACTCCTGAAATAAGATTTGAGTAGTGGATTAAACCCATAGTCACTTGAATCACTCCGTGGATGTTATCACAGGTGATTAGTGAGACGATAATATCTTATATTTTTTAAACCAAGACATGTGAATTTTAATTTACAAGTCGGTTACACATTGATAATATGTAAACGCACCGGTAACTTGGTGTTATAAAACATATTGTTGTGTGCGATTTGATGAGTAGGTATAAGCGAGCATTTGAGCCACAGTTTATCCGTTCCTTTTATCCAAAGTTGGATAAAAGTGATATTAGTGGGCCCTCGTTACACTATTGATGACACCCTAAAGTGCGTGGCCAAGCCTAGACTAAGTTGATGTGTTCAATTGTAGTCTGTTGTCAGTCGTCTTAAATTGGAAATCGGGAAACAACACATGAACAGAGAAAATGATTATAATCTATGTCTCAGTTCATACGATATCTAGAATGGAGGAATATATGATCCCTTATCTAAAGGATGTGTTTCTGATAAGATCAGAGTTGACAACGACTTTTAAAAGCTACGATTGCTGATCAAGTTCTGAAGTCGTACTTGAAAAATAATTATTAGACTTATCCATGTGGGAGACTGTTGGATTAAGTGGTTAAGCCCATAACTATTTTGGTATGTACTTGACCCGATTATGAGCATAGTCCTTGTGGGTTGCCTTCACCATAGCAACTGATAGGATGAATTATGAAGAAAGAGGATTAATTATGATTTATTAATATGTTATGTGAATAATATATTAAACGAGAAATCATATTGTTTAATTAATATTGATCAAGAATTAATTTTGTAGTGAAAAGAGATTAATTAAATTAAGGGGACTGATACTGTAATTATAAGATAGTTACAAAGTTGGGCTAAAGATCCATAAGGAAGCAATGGACGCATTCTATATGGGAGTCCATATAGAAATCTTCCAAGGGGCCTTCTGGAAGGATCTTTAAGCTGCTTAAGGGCTAAGCAACTGGATTAGGGTTTCCAAGTTGAAACCCCTAGTAGCCTCAACTATATAAGGATCCCTAAGGCTCCCAAAAACGTGGCTATGGATTCCTAAGAGTATCTTGGACGTTTTGGTGCCTCTCCTCTCTCTCTTGTTTATCCTTGTTGCTAATGGTGTTTTTGACTCCATTAGAGGTGCAACACTTGGCGCACTAAGCTTTTAGAAGTCAAGATCAAGGAGGTTTGTGATTGTTACTGCTACATAACAATCAAGGTAAACTTTCTAACCCTAATCATATGTGATTTTCAGATTTGTATGCTAGTTAATTAGGGTTTATTACTTTGATATTAAAAGTTGTATGTTTACTTTAAAAAACCTAGATCAAAGCAATTAGGGTTGCATGTACACCATAATATTGATATGCACATAACCCAACAAATGCTTCACCTGATGGAGTTTACCACACTACTAGAAAACAGCCCTTTAATGACGCGCAAACAATGACACTCGCTGATAGAGGATGCGCATTTGCTCGTGCCCTAAAAAATAATGTTATTTTTGCAAAAATTGAAGGATAGCAGACACGCATTTATGCGTGCCCTACGAATAGTTTCGAACAAAAAAAATTAAAAACACAGAGGGCACCTATCACAAAAAAGCATGTCGTCTAAAACTGTCGCTTTATATTTTTCTTTATGAACGTGTGTTCTCCAATTTTTTATGAAATCCAAAAAATAAAAAACCCTGCCTTGATACTCTCTTGCTTCTTCTTCTTCTTTGTGTGTAAATTCCTCTTCAATCATAAGAAACCCTAAAAGCATTGTGTGTAAAACATCGATAATTTCGTACTTAAAGTTCCTAAAATCTTCATCGATCAAAACAAACCCTAAAATCCCGCCTGATACCCACCTCAACTACCTCCAACCCGCACCGTCTTTCCCGATGTTTTTCTTCATAATCATCCCCTTCTTAGGTATGGATTCATGTTCGGCAGAGAAATAGGCCTCTAGAACTATCCGAACCAATCTCATCGAACCCAGATGTTGTTCCGGTTTGTTTTCAAGGTCCGAGTGGGTTACCAGTTCTAAATCATAGTACTGGACCACCTACGCTTCCTGGATCTGGTCCCGGTCCCGTTCCTTCAGCTCTTGGTTCTTCCAATTTCGTTCATGGAACTAATCTTCCCTCTGCTTCTTCCCCTCTTAATCCAGTTATCAGGTAATTCTGTAAATAACTTTCTTTCAAAGACTTGTTTTATGTTTCAAATTCTGATTTATTTATTTTAATGTATGTAAAGGGAGGGAAGATACGGGATCCCTAGAGCGGGGTCGTTATCGGTACAATCAAATGTTGTCTGCAAGAAACGCAAATTAGGCGAGTTTTCCTCTAAAACCCCCTATCTTTGACCCTTTGGATTCATCATCTACTCTATTTCTGGCTTCTTTCCTCCCCACTTGATTCCCACACCTTCTCATATGTTACGTCCTTCTTCCACCTGTTCTGATTCTTCGCAGATCTGTTACTAACTTATTATTGTTTTTGTTTAATTTCAAGTTGTGGATCACTAACTGGTCGAGACATTTGAGGTAATGCTACACCTCTATGGTTTCTTTTGGATTATTTTTGATAATTGGATTTGATGTTTCAACGCTTAAGAAAGTTGATTTTGATTCAGAAGTTTTCTGCATCCTCACCTGTAACAACCCGTCATTTCAAGTCATCAAAGATCGAGTCTTGTAATCGCTTTGAAAAAGGGATTAGAATATCATCGAAAAATGAAGTATTCAAAAGCTCTGTTTGGAGTACGCTATGTGGTAGGTATCGTCTTAAGGTTTCCAAACATATAAATAACACAAAAATCCGAGTTATAACGAAGAAGTTATGACCATTCTAAGTTTTCCGACAAAAAACCTGTAATGCGAAGTTACGTAAAAACGCAAAGTTTCAATAAAACACTTTTTTGACCTTAGGTGTCTAAATGAAAGTCATAGATATCGTTAAACTACAAACGTGCATAAAACGAACGCTCAAATCGGACATCGTATGAAAAAGTTATGAATTTTTAAAGAAATTCCTTAATCACATCATTTTAATAAATAAATAACAAAAATAATTTCGGAATTTGCCGACGGAATCTAAACGAAAGTTGTAGATCTTAGTCTCACCTACGCGTGGATATAAAGAACGTCGAAAACGGAGTTCGTATGAAGGAGATATGAATTTTTGAAGTTTGATATATAATTAATATATATTTTTATTCAAAAATTCGGTATTATCCGAAGTCTGAGTCACGCGAGTACGCTCAGCGTACTCGAGGCCACGGCCTCGGATTGTCCACGTCGCCCCTATGCGAGCCTACCCCCCCCCCCCCCCGTCCCGTCCGATGTGCGAGGCAGTCGAGGACTCTGTCATGCGTGACGTACGCGTACGCCCCACGTACCGAGGCGGTTCCAGCCCCCTATAAAAGGGATGTGAGGGTTCCCGGAAAAATTGCTCATTCTCTCTCTCTCTTTTCTTGTGTTTTGCCTCATTTTCCGTGCTCGCACTACCCCAAAGCCCTGGTCATTTTGTGCAAGTCCCGAAGGTCGATTTTACTCCCGAGAAATCCCGAGAATCCCGAGGAAAATCCATTTCCCGAGACGAAACTCTGCCCGGTTTTCCATCTTGCTATCTTCAAACTTTCAAGTGAGTTCATACCCCTTTCAAACATACTTTAAATACATTTTAAATGCTTTTATACTCTTTTAGGGGGGAATACAAGTAAACATATGGTTATTATCGTATATTTTATAAAGTTTCACTTCGCTTGTTTTACCGAATAAATCACTTGGAATTCATTACTATTATGGAAAACTCTTGTCATACTTTGTGTGCAGTAGACTTATGCAAAGTATATAATGATTTCAAAGTACCTTTCATTGTTAAGTCGTTTTATACATTCTAAAAACTTATGATTTATGCTTTGTCAAACATTGTGAAAAAGGATCAACTTTGCATACAAAAACTATCACTTTAATACAGGCTTAGTTGAGAATCCATGAGACGTGTATATCTTCAAACGTTACTTTTCTTTATTAGAAAGTAATGGTGCAAGTCTTGTCTATAACCAGAGTCTCCCGTTCGGAGAACGTGTCAAATGTGTATAGATCTATACGGGAAGTCATGATCTCGTGCCCTGACTGTTAGCTACAGTCCGTCCTTTGGGGTGACAATTGTCATAACGCTGCGACGCCTGGAGAACATCGTTACAGGCATATTATGTTTAGTATGGTTATAAAACTCATCGAATATACAATTATTATGGTATTATGCTTTTATGAACGAGTAACTGTTAAAACTATTCTTCATCTAACAAATGCGATCTTTGTATAGCTTTATTATATAAAACTATGACACAACTTTTAAGAACGTCGTTTTCTTGCGATTTTTGGTCTTAGAGATTGCTAGTCATGTTAGGAAAATAAGGGTTTTTCCTATATACAAACCAAACAACTAATAGGAAGATAAGGGATTTTCCTGGTGCAATTATTTACAACTTATGACACGAACATTCATATGCATTTCATACTTTTATAAGAAAATAATGGTTTTTCTTGGAAAACACAACAATTCATATCTCAACCATTAGGGAAAATATGGGATTTTCTGAATCTAATACATTCATTTTCAACACAACCAGTCATAACTCTTTACATTTGAAATACTGAGTTTTCTGGAAAACATACACCCATTTGGGAATGGCATTAAATTTTTCTAAACTACTTACGAACTCACCAACTTAATTGTTGACACTTTCTCTTTGAAATAACTTGTATTCTCAGGGAACCGCTAAGCAGGTTTGGAAATCAACTTTTTGTTGGATTAGTGTCTAAGTCCATAACTATTTTGGTATGTACTTGACCCGATGGTGCATGGTCCTTATGGGTTGCCTTCTCCAAAGCAACTTGATAGGATGAATTATGGAGAGTAAGGATTAAATATGATTTATTAATATATTATGGGAATAATATATTAAAGGAGAAATCATATTGTTTAATTAATATTAGTCAATAATTAATTGGTAATTAGTTTTGTGACTAAAAGAAATTAATTAAACTTAAGGGACTAGTATTGTAATTATAAGATAATTGCAATTTGGGCCATGGATTGCCTTGTATTAAGGGATGGACGAATTCTAATGGGAAACCCATAAGGAAATCGTCCATGGGCTTAATAAAAGGAGTCTATGGGTTGCTTAGGGCTTAAGCATCCAAATTAGGGTTTCCTTATTAGATAACCCTAATAGCCCAACTATATAAAGACCCCTATGGCTCAAAAACGTGGCTAATGTTCTTGTAAGGGTTTACACACATTTTTGGCAGCCTCCAACCTCTCTCCTCTTCATCCTCTTGCTTATGGTGTTTGTGAACCATTAGAGGAGTGACACTTGTGACTCTAAGCATTCCAAAGTCAATACAAGGGGAATCGGGATTGTTATTGCTATATAACAATCAAGGTAATACTATAAACTTATTCTCATGTTAATATGATTATATGTATGCTAGAATTAGGGTTTATAGTCTTGGATTCAAAGCATGTACAATAGAGAAACCTAGATCCAAGCTTTAGGGTTTGTATAAGCACATAGGATGTCTTATGACCAAAAACCCATCAGTGGTATCAGAGCCTAGCTTGGTTTCAATTGTATTGATGCATGGTATAACTAAAAAATTCGATTTTTGGATTGTGGAGGCTGGACTCGTCGAGTCCATGGCTGAACTCGCCGAGTCCATGCCTGACTCGACGAGTCAACTCGTCAGACAGGCGGATTTTCGGGATTTTTACCTATTATGACTTAGGATAATTACCATAATTGTTTAAACTTAATAAAATTCGAATTTTATTAATCCCTTATGATTATCCTTGTCAAAATAAAAGATTTTGGTCAACTAATTAGATAATTGTTACCTTATTTGATATATGTGAAGTTATGGAAATTATTTGATCATTATCTTGCAAGAATTTGAACTAGATCTAATTAGATAACCACCAATTATAGTTAATTGCCTTATTTGAATTATGTGATCTAGAATATTCTTGACAAAGTTTGGAATAGTTTCAAATTAATCCCTTTAGGTTTTATAGTTTAAATTTGAACCCCAAAAGTTTTGTTGTTTTGAAATTTAAATAGTTAAAACCCTAATGTTTTGAAAAAGGTTTCAAAACATGCCCTCAAGTTTTGGAATTTAAAAGTTGATTAAAAGTTTAATTAGAAATGTTAAATTCTAAAACTCTAGTAATGTTTTGAAAAGTTCAAATCACACCCTTATGGTTTTATTAATTAATTAAGGAGTATAATTAAAAGAGGTTTAATAAATCCATAAAAGTTTAGGTTAACAATTTAATTGAATTAAAAGTGTAATTATTAAAGTTAACCACATAGTATTTTAAAAGTATAAAATACACCCTATACTATATATAAGATTAAAAGTCTAACATTATATATATGTATGAGTAAAAGTCAGTCTTACCGTTAGTAGGCCTCATTCACGAAGCTGGTCTATAAGGGGTGTTTAAGGAAATTGCCTATAAAATGGCGATTGAATGGGTATCCACTCTTACCCACCGCACTCTTGACTAGTGGAGGGTCGTTAGCCAAACGGGTAGGATAGGACGAAACCTTCCATTATAAGTATAATGAAATACAAAGTAACTAAATGTTTTTCAAATTCCCAATCTTAGTTACTTAGGCAAAAGTGAATTGATGCAATTCCATGAAATTACACTTTGTGCCCTTGCGAAGACGTTAGTGGAGCGTGTGTGGTTTACCGGCACACTAAATGGTTCTAAGCAAAGGTAGCAAAGGGTGACTCTATGTTTGTCATAGTTCGATGGAGCGTGTGTGGTTTACCGGCACATCGAATAGGTGATTGTAACATGTGAGGGCACCATGTAGTTTGCATGGTTATTCACACCCGCTTTGTGATCCTCGGCATCCCAGTCACAAACTAGAGGGGCATATCGAGATTTAAACATGCCATTGAAATGTTCAATGAATCTCAAAGGATCTAGGAGTTTTCATAGATTTAAAACTTAAATTTCTTTTTCGTTTTTTATGGTGGAAATTAGTGAATCGTCATTCACCTACCTTCAAATGTTCTGCATTTGGGTTACGGCATCCCTCTCCCGAGTTGTAGGATATTGTGTTGGGTCCTAGCCTTGGAATTTCATTTGTGTGATTTACCAAGGACTCAATCAATCAACTAACTTGAATTCGTTTTTCTACCGATGTCAAAGTTCGACTACTATGGTCTTCTCAAATCCCGTGGAACAAGCATTCCACGTGAAGATGATATTCCACGATTCGATCGAGGAACAAGAAATCATGCTTCACTTCCTCCTCCTCCTCCAATTATTCTCCGTAACCCACAAGTTCAAAGGCTTGAAAAGTTCAAGATCACTCAAGCCCTTTTGGCAAGTGAACATAAAGAAGGAAAGTCGGTGTGTGCACACGTCCTAGGGATGAAGTCACACTGTTGGGATCCGTTGTCTGTGAGGAAATGGCTGTTGATTGGGTTTTTCAGTCACTTCCTAACTCATGTAGTGAGTTCGCAAGAGAGTACTATATGATAGACCACGACGTGACCCTTATAGATCTCACCTACATGCTTATTGTTGCTGAACCAACAATGGTTTGGCGCAATAGAAAAGCAAAGTTGATTGGTGAATCTGTCTTCAAGACCTCTATGGATATAGACAATGGCAATGAAAGACATGCAATGATCGAAAAGTTTGATAATAAGAGAAAGGCGATGTCTGAAGTAGTTCCATGTGTTGTTCCAAAGGAGTCAATTTGCTTTTATTGCCAAGAGAAGGGGCATTGGAGATGAAGTTGCCCTACTTACCTAAGAGATCTAAGAGATGGGAGAGTCAAAAGTATGACTACGCTTTAGGTAAGAATCCACTATCTAACTCCATTAAGTTCCTATTCATTGATTCTTAATACATGATGTGATAAGATTGCATTTGAATGTTTTGAAGGATCGGTGAAAAGAAAGGAAGCTTGATAAGAGAGCAAGATGAATCTAATCACAAGAGATGGATCTCGATCTCATGGACTTGAAGATTGGATTTTGAGCTTAGATAGTTATGATAGAGTTGTTAGAAATTTTCTTTTTTACATAGTTTTCAATAGATTTTGCATTGTAAGGACAAATGTTTTTCCGCTGCTTTTATAAATAAAATAAATTTTGTTTGACTTATTTATTTTGTTTATTTCCTTGCAATGAAATCGTTATGAAAATTGATGTTTGCATATTTCTACAACGAATGGATATGATTCTTAGTTATGTTATTTATGGAAATGTCAAGAATTTACCAAATAGGGAGAGTTTCTCATCGCCCAAGTTTCAATTGGACAGAAACTTGGAATCATGCAACTTGGTTGCATGATGAATGAGAAATTTCGTATTTGGAAATTGGACTAATTCATTGACAAAGTGTCAAGTGAAGGATTAGGAGATCGAGTACACAAAGTTATGTGTTGATCAAGTTCACCATAAGAGTAACAAAGATATTCGTCATGATTTACTAAAGGCTTAGTAAATATGATTACACTTACAAGATTAAGTGTAATTTTGAATTGATTAAAGGGTTTAGATCAATAGCAAAACGAATAAGAAGAATCAAGTAGGCAGAAAGATAAGAGTTTCTCCATTCTAAGAAGAAGGGAGAGTAGCTTTTATGCTTTATGATAGGTCTTAATGATTAAGAACCATATCTCAATTGATCCTCTAATGAGTCTTGGTACAATTATATGTCCAAGAAGAGGAATCAAAGATTGAAGAAATGGTCAAATCAAGAAGTCAATCATACTTCATTCCAAAACAAGTCTTAAAGTCAAGATTGTGACATTGAGTGAATAGTATTAAGAAGGTTTATAACATTCATCAATCGTGGAAAGTTTTGATGTCTTGGATAAGACAAAGACCAACTAAGACCATTTTATGAAGTGTTTTGATAAAAGCTACACTAACTCTTGAATATTTGGTTGTCAACAAATGTTTATTGACAAGAGAATCTTATATGTCAAGGAGTCAGTGGGAGTCTTAATGGTCTTGAAAGGTTTCAAGAACAAATCAAATAAACCTTATTGATCATCACTAGCACACGAGTTGAGGTTTACAACCTATCGTGAAGACATTATTTTGTTTCTGTGCAAATCCAATCGAGTTAATTATGCATGTGAGTCCTATGAGTTCTCATTTGAATGCATAAAAGGCAAGGACCTTGATCAATGGAAAGTACATTGATAGGAAAAGGAGAGCTGCTTAACTACTTGGAAGACGTGGTGGGCAGCTGTGCTACCATAAGGCAAGAAATCAAGATTAAGGAAGTTCGATCCATATGAGTTTGAATTTGTCGTAAACTTTAGTTTTAACAAATTCACATGGATAGGAATACATACACCGTTTAAATCTAAGTGTCATAAGATTTACTCCTTCATGAAAATGATTGTGAGGAAATGCTTTCACTAAGAAAGATTTTAAAAGATAGTGATTGTAAAATTGCATTCTCGAATTCAATCATGGTTACGGTATCCCTTTCCATAATTTGAATTGTGAGGTTTGGCAATTAGTCTTAATTGTTTAGACACACATATCAACTATCAAAGGCAAAGGTGTACAAGTTCAAGAAGCGTTGATAAAAGATTATCAAAGCACTAAGTATTAGAAACATGAACTTAAGAAATTCAATAAGTATTGTTTTTCTGAAAGTTAAGAAGTTTATGAATACATGTCGAAGCTAGTGGGAGCATAAGTGTTATGTTTTATAATAATCATCATGATAGTGGGAGCATAAATGTTATGACTGTATGATTATTAAGGCAAGTATTGCATAGTTGGCAATATTAATTATAGAAAACAAGAGTCATACTTTGCAAAGTTGTAAGAGTTGAAAGGTTGTTTTGCTATAATTAAGGGAGAGAATATTATGCTTCATTTCAAATCTAAAGGATTAGGTTGTGAAATGTTGATAAATTTAGTCAAAGGTACATAGTGTGTTCTTAAAGTTTCGATTATGATTACGGCATTCCTCTTCACAATTCGAATTTTGAGAACATAGAAAATAAAACATTGTGCGTCGTGTCCCATACGCTTCGAGTATAGGATCGATTGCAAATGATTTAATGTTTGACCATTCTAAAATTTTCCAAATGTCTAGTGCATTTAGAGGGAAAAGGGACTAGAATTGGTTTTGACTAAAATAATTAAACAACTATCAAAGGACAATCCAAAGTTCGACGAGGATTGGTCGCTTGTGAGTAGTTGGAAGTATAGTATTTGAAATTATGGAAATGTTTCCATATTGGATGGACAATATCGACATCATTACGAATAGATAAGATTCTATTAAGAAATTAGTTGTCATATGGAAAAATATGGAAGCGTGTCCATATTGGGAAGTAAATATTGAAAATCTATGTCTAGATTAGAAACTTTTATGCAAAAGGATGTTCAAAGGAACGTACTTTGAGTGAGAGACATCATATCTAAGCAAATTGTCTTGTAACAATCTCCGATAGAGGAATTTGTAATATCATTGGCAATAGTCTTTGAGACTTTGGTGCAGTGACATTACAAAAGGATCGTTGCATAAAGTGTTAGAATCTAGTATATTCTATAAGTAACAAGAATTTGATATTCTTACACTTAAGAAAATGGATTTGGAGTTGTAAAATGAGAATGATTGGAAATGTGTTCAATTTGTCTATTTCAAAAAGTAAGAACCATAGGTAAACATTTTGTTCATGCTAGGAGCATGGGACAAGTGTAATAATTCAAGTAAGAAGTTGATTACCCGAAACGACAAATAATGAGTAATCAATATGGTGATAAATAAAACGTGTTTTGTTTATACTCAAAGGTTTGAGGTCATATGGGATTAGTATTATTCTTGTGTTTCACCTTGCATGTTTTGACTTCCAGAATAATTGAGTTTATTAAGAATAATCGAATTATTCGAACGGGCCACAGTCATTCATATGTGGAAGTAGATATGAATGAAGACTGTCATGAATTGGTGTGTGGATTGTCTAGAAAAGTATTAGACATAAGCAAATGTTTGCTGCAACGTTCATGAGTGCTTATGAATATGATTTGAGCATTGGATTAAACCCATGCTCACTTGGATCACTATCTCGAGTGATTAGTGAGACGATAACATCTTATATTTTTGAAACCGAGATGTGTGAGTTGTATCTTGCTAATCGGTTGTACATTGATAATATGTAAACGCACTAGTAACTTGGTGTTATAAAACATATTGTTGTGTGTGATTTGGTTAGTGAGTGCAAGCGAGCATTGTATCAAAGTTTATCCGTTCCTTTTATCCAAGGTAGGATAAAAGCGATATCTTTGGGCCTCTCGATGGTTTAGTGATGACATACGTAAATGCTCGGTCGGGCTAGGGATAATTTGATTTGTTCAATTAGTCTGTCGTCATAAATCAGAAATCGAGAAGTAGTACAAAGAAAATGATTAGAAATCATATCTCAGATGATATCAAGAATGGAGGAATATATGATCCCTTATCTAAGGACAAGCGTATCTGATAGGATCAAAGTTGACAGCGGCTTTGGAAAGCTACGATTGCAGATCGGGATCTGAAGTCATATGCAGAATAGTTGTTAGACTTATCCAAGTGGGAGACTGTTGGATTAGTGTCTAAGTCCATAACTATTTTGGTATGTACTTGACCCGATGGTGCATGGTCCTTTTGGGTTGCCTTCACCAAAGCAACTTGATAGGATGAATTATGGAGAGTAAGGATTAAATATGATTTATTAATATATTATGGGAATAATATATTAAAGGAGAAATCATATTGTTTAATTAATATTAGTCAATAATTAATTGGTAATTAGTTTTGTGACTAAAAGAAATTAATTAAACTTAAGGGACTGGTATTGTAATTATAAGATAATTGCAATTTGGGCCATGGATTGCCTTGTATTAAGGGATGGATGAATTCTAATGGGAAACCCATAAGGAAATCGTCCATGGGCTTAATAAAAGGAGTCTATGGGTTGCTTAGGGCTTAAGCATCCAAATTAGGGTTTCCTTATTAGATAACCCTAATAGCCCAACTATATAAAGACCCCTATGGCTCAAAAACGTGGCTAATGTTCTTGTAAGGGTTTACACACGTTTTTGGCAGCCTCCAACCTCTCTCCTCTTCATCCTCTTGCTTATGGTGTTTGTGAACCATTAGAGGAGTGACACTTGTGACTGTAAGCATTCCAAAGTCAATACAAGGGGAATCGGGATTGTTATTGCTATATAACAATCAAGGTAATACGATAAACTTATTCTCATGTTAATATGATTATATGTATGCTAGAATTAGGGTTTATAGTCTTGGATTCAAAGCATGTACAATAGAGAAACCTAGATCCAAGCTTTAGGGTTTGAATGAGCACATAGGATGTCTTATGACCAAAAACCCATCACTTTTGGGATTAACGCGCTGGCGTTAATTACTTCTTTTGAAAGATGTTTATGTATTTATCTTTTGAATATGTAATGAATACAATTATGTAAACATCTTGGAAACTTTAATATATATGGTGGTGTGTACTTTCCTTTCTATGAACTGTTATGATACTGAATATGATGTCCTCCGCCCCCGAACGTTTCCGCCGTTCTGGTTTGGGGGTGTGACATCGCCTTTAGTAATCAAACTAATTACATTCTTCTATTTGGAGTTGAATGGACTTGAGCTTTAAATATATTAAATTACATTTATAGGGGCGTTTTAGGTATCAACCAGGTCAGGTTAGAGCTTTTGGTAATCAAACTAATTACATTCTTCTATTCGGAGGTGAATGGACTTGAGCTTTAAATATTTTAAATTGCATTTATAGGGGCGTTTTAGGTATCAACCAGGTCAAGTTAGAGCCTTTGGAATGATAGCTGGTGGATCTAGCATCACTTCGATGTTTCAGGTGTTTATTTATTTATTTTAAACCTTATCAAGTCCTTTTTTAAAAAATAAAATAACATAAGATGGTAATTTATATTCTGTGTTAGGTTGTTAGGGCTGTTCTTGAAAACCCTTCAGACAAGACAAAGGTGCATCTCATCTATGCTAATGTCATGGGGAAAGTTGGACCTGGTAGCCATCCATCTGCGATTGAAACTGGGATGAAGTTTTACATATCAAACCTTGATTATAGTGTCTCGAATGACGATATTAAGGTGATTGATACTTTCTTTTTACCTCTTATAGCTAACTTTGGCTAGATCTGGATACCGTACTCCAACGTTTGGATTAACCATAAAAAATCAGACTTAGAATATTTCAAAAAATCAAACTGATTTGGTTGTTTCTTCTTTATTGACGATCTAATAAACGTGAAATTGAAATCCTTGTACTTCTAAGTTTGGTACTTGGTAGAAGGCAAAGTTAGTATAAATTACAATACGTCATAAAGATTCTTTGAAGATGTGTAAATCTATTTCCAAATTCTTTTACTCGTATGCAAGGGCATAAATTAAATGGTACATAGCCAATCTAAGTTATAGTAGAGATTAATGGTTTCTTGTAGTCAGGAAAACGCTAATAGTAACAAGAAAATAGTTAAGTGTAGCTGTTGTATCTAAAAACTGTTTTGGTCGATTTGTGGATGAGATTGTATTTTGTGCACAATATACTTTTTATTTCTTTACTGGTAAATCATAGAATTTCTTGGGTGAAATCTCACATGGATGAAACCACTTCAATCTGTGTAGGAGCTTTTTGCAGAAGCTGGTGACCTGAAAAAGTATTCTATACATTATGATAGAAGTGGGAGATCAAAGGTAATTTTCAAGGTTTTAGTACCTTTTGTAAAGTTTCATGTTTTTGATTTTGTTGTAACTAAATTTTCTTTCAGGGGATGGCTATGATATTGTATTCAAGAAGGCAAGATGCATTAGCGGCTGTCAAAAGGTATAACAATGTCCAACTTGATGGGAAGCCAATGAATATAGAGATTGTGGGATTAAACATTATGGGGCCTGTTGCTGGTTTTTCATTTCCAAACAACTCTTTTGGAAACATGAATGGTTTTCCAAGAAGGTATGGTTCTTTCTTGTAATTTGAATCTTTGGTTGCATTTAGTTGCGAATCTTGAATCTTTGTTTGCATTTGGTTGATTTCTTCCTTTTTTTTATTGAAGACAAAGATACCCACACAAGATATATTAAATAAATATAATGAAAACTTCAAGTACATATAATAATAATGAACAAAATATATTTAAATATAAATAAAAATATTAATCTATTACAATTTGTCTCTCCAACTCGGTCTGTTCATATTTACTCAGAGAAGGTCGTTCATCTCCCTCATTGCTACTTTGTGAATGATTACAAGAACGTAAAGGTGTAAATGTAGTTTGATTAATCTGTTATTATTATAATTGAGTAGATTTTTCATACTACATACTCTTCTAAATTCTAATTTGTTAGATTTTTTAAAGTGATGTCAGCTCTTTTTAATAATCATTTTTTTAATGGTTGGGTGCAGAAAAACCTTGATGTGGTGGATGTAAACCGCCAACCCAGGCGTTCAGCTTACGGATTGCCTGAAAACAAGTTCATATTTGCTTGTTTTAATCAGCTTTACAAGATGGATCCTCAAATTTTTATCACTTGGTAACATTAAAGATATAATCTCAATTTATGTTACTCTTGTAAGTAACATTTAACATAATGTTTGTTTCAGGTGCAATATTTTAAAGTGTGTTCCCAATAGTGCCCTTTGGCTTCTCAGGTTCCCAGCTGCTGGTGAAATGAGACTTCGTGCCTGTATGTCATTTTTAATCCTCTTATTATATAAAACTATACCCATTTATAACCTTGTACTTTTAATTAAGACATTATAGTTTGAATATTGTAATAAGAAGAAATAAAAGTAGGTTGATTTTTCTTACATGTTTTGGGTATTGTGTAGATGCTGTTGCACAGGGTGCGCAACCAGACCATAGTATTTTCACTGATGTTGCTATGAAAAACCAACACATCAGACGCAGTTCTTTGGCATATCTTTGCCTTGATACGTAAACCCCTTCCCCCTCTTTTTTTTAAAAAAAATTATATAATAGTTAAGTCCTTATAGTTTTGTGATTATGTCAAAACATGCCCTTACTGATGGTCTTTCTAAGGTATTTCTTAAACACTAATATATAACTTGCAATGGTTCCTTTACGAAAGGGTAAAATAGTCAAAGCAGTAGCCAGTCCTATCACACCACCATTACCAACAGACAGTGCAGAAAGAAGACAATAATTATGCGAAATTACGGTTTTAGAAAAAATGGAGAACCACTTTCAGATAATATGACTTTGAAGACATCATCAATACTCTTCCCAAGACCGTATTACACTCTTACTTATTAATTTTTATCCTTTTTTATTTGAACATATTCATATTTAATACTTTTTTTTTCTCAAAAGGTATTAGAAATTCATAACATGAAAGCATGGAAATCTGTTTTCATATTTGCCACTTCATATGCATTGGGGCTTTTCATGATTGCCAAATCCCCATGGTATTTTCTTCCATTAGCTTGGGCATGGACAGAAACTACAGTTACAGGGGTAAAATCATAAATAAAGTTACTTTGTTTTTTTCTCTTCATTAATTAATCCTTCAAATACATATTTTTAATATTTTTTTGTTGTATTTGTGCTTTCAAGGTCTTTTAGTTGTTTTTCTAGACGAAATGAAGAAGATATAGAGAGATTGGTGCTGATTTGATGCAATTCAAATATGATTAGGCCGTTCAGATATTTTTTTTGGACAGACTTGCCCCTGTTGCTGGTGGGTTTACCAAAATACCCTCCATACAATAGTTTTATAAGTGCTTTAAGTCCCTAGTACAATCTACTGCATGTAGATGGACAAATTACCCTTGTTGCTGGTGGGTTACCCAAAAGAAACTGCTTTGCATGATCCACATGTAGATGGACAAATTTTGGTATGCTATCTTAAATATTTGAAGTTGCTTTCCAGTGCAACTAAAAGTTAAAAAAATTATGTTCACATGTCTTTCTTACAATTTAACATATAGTCTTTTATGAAGTTTTTATAATATTTAACATTCCTATTAGGTTAGTTTAATTTTACTCCATCAATGATTACTACAATACTAAATTTAATATCTCTAATACCATGTTATTCAAGTATTCTTTGAGTATGTGGCATATATGTGTTATGAATACATATTCAAACTGGACAAGGTTACATACAACAAATCTCATCCATACACATCATGGATACCTACAACTTGGATACTAAAACCATGGTTTTGTTTCTCAAGATGCAAAAGAGCATCTTGCTGCACTAGCTGACAAGCTTGGTTCTTCACTAACAGATATCCATGAAAGAGAGAGTTTTGCATATGGAGCTTGTGGTCAGGTATGCTCTACAAATGTTATGTCGTTTTCGTTTTTAACATAAAATACAAAGGTCAAGTATGATCTACATATGTTGTGATGTGATGAATTTATGGTTTGATTCATCAGTTTGGTCACATGAAAACCAACAAACACTGCCCTGAGTACAGAGAAAATTCCAACATCAAAACACTTTTAAAAAAAAATAAAAAAGTACATAAATTTGATAGTGTGTGTTGCTTCATATAGTAACCAATTCCTTCAGGAAGCCAAAGAACAAATATCGGTTACTCCAGAGACTCAAATCAGATGTGTCGCCAAGAACCTCGTGTTCTTTTGTCTGACTACCCATGTGTCCCATTGGAAGAAGCTCAAGGTTCTTTATTTCTCTTACACTGTAATAATCCATCTTAACACTTATTTTGTAGTTATGTTTTTTTGCAGACAATATAGATACTGTGAGCAAGTTCGTAGGTTTAGAGTCCTTAAGTGGTGTTATTACGGACGAGTGGAGACAAGTGAGTCACACATTTAAAAAAGTCAGCACAAATCTTGTTTACAGTGAGGCACACATTAGGTTATTAGAACTATTAGTTTGTAAATTTCTGTTACAACTTCTATTTATTTGTTTTATTTTTCTATATATGGAACGATTATTTGTATGACATTAAATTTTATGTAATGGATTGTATTTTTTGCATATGATATTTTATTTTCAATTATGAGACATTAAATATAAATTTAATTTGAAAATTAGTATATCTATAAATAATATTTTTTTAAACATTTGAAATTATGATACGCAAAAATGTGTGTCATCTTCATTTATGAAATGGCCTTTCTTGACAAGGGTTTTCTTGATACGCATTGCGTGTCATTAACAGGCGTGTCGTAAGGTTACGACACGCAAATGCGTGTCGTCTTCTATATGACAGGGCCTTCCTTGATACGCATTGCATGTCGTAAACGCGCATCGTAAATCAGCGTCGTAAATGCACGTCGTCTATAGATGACGCGCAAAAGCGTGTCATCTCTCTTCATAACAGGGCCTTCCTTGACGCGCATTTGCGCGTCGTCTGAGCCTTTTACGACACGCAATGAGCATCGTAAAAGGTTGTTTTTTCTAGTAGTGACATTTGAGTTCCTATTACCTACGTTTGAAGAAGTAGTAGCATGGGAGGGTGGTAGGGTGTGTGTCTCAGTGTTGAGAGTGTACTTTTTGAAGAAGTAGTAGCATGGGAGGTGGCAGGGTGTGTGTCTCAGTGTTGAGACTGTACTTCGTTAACTGAAGAGAGTGCCTTAACAAGGTAACTGGTTGCAAAGGGGGATGTAACCAGTTGGTAAAAGGGAATCTGGTGAAAATCATTAAAATGAAATATGATGGGCAAATGTGAGGCATCTGTGACAAACAAATATATATATATATATATATATATATATATATATATATATATATATATATATATATATATATATATATATATATATATATATATATATATATATATATATATTGGGTATAACCGGTTTTTTTTATGTAAATTTGAATGCTTTTATGATAACAACCCTACAAAAAATTATTCAACTGCCAACCATTTGATACAGATAAATCATACTAGATATATTATTTACTTTAAAATTTTACTAATTATAAGATTCAAGTTAAAAAGTTCTTAAGTGGTTGTCATTAATCAGTAGAAAGACGAATGTTGTGGAGTATTCAAATAAATATGATGTATTTTGCTCAAACTCTCTTATAAAAATTATAATGATTTCATGAATAGTAACACATTTTGGTTTAACAAGTAACAACTATATATCCATGAAGCTTAAAACATCATAAGCATTAGTCGTCTGGAACTAGAGCATCTTTGGTGCAAACCGTTTCTAGACATAAGATCATAAAAACGAGAAAGCAAAAAAAAAAAAAATGATCTGACACTCAAAATATAATTAAAAGAAACGACCGTCATTTTGAATATATCCATTGTGGAAAGATGGAGCATTTTGAAGATAACTTTTTTATTTAGCTTTATGGTGGAATTCTTTTGTGCAAATTATCATTCAAAAGCACGTCATTAATTAAATACTTTGATGACAAAGATGGTACTTTATTGATCGCTTACATGAAAAGGTATCTTCGAATTAAAAAATAAAGACATTAAATAAATATAACAAAACAATAAAGAAAAGCAAGTTGATTATCAAATTATAAGATCAGGATGTTTGTCATATAACCAACATCGCGAAGAATTAATATTAATTGTATATATGCTACCATAAACAAATATATAATTTATAAAAACGTTGAAGTCAACAAATTGAATATGTTTTAAATATTATATTCATAAGAAAATTTTAAAGGAAAAAAGTTATATCACGATGTAACTTAATATAAGGTCTATATATGTTTGACAACTTATATGATTTTTTTTTTCGTTCTCTTTTGAAGGGCAAAATTTTATTATGAGAGGACAAGCAAGAATTTAGCAAAACCAATAAAATACATCAAAAAATAGCAAGTTTTGGGTCTAGCAGCCATCCAACCCAATTTAGATATTTCTTAGTTTTAGTATAATACCATCAAAAACGTTGAGTAGCATTTTTATAAAAAAGATATATCATTCTCTAATGATGAACAACAAAACAACCAAGTATTTATGAAAATCCAAATATACCTCAATATCGAATAAAAGACCCACTCCAAATAATATTAAGGGATAATGATTTGATAGGGTAAGATATTTTTTTAAATGTATACATTTAATCTTTATTCTGTTTTTTTTTTTTTTTTTTTTTTTTTTTTTTTTAAAAATAAACCCTTATACATTAATAATATGTACACATTAGGTCCTTTTCACCGGATTCTATAGGTTTTGCTAACATGAAGGGTTTATTTTATAAAAAAAATAAAATAAAGACTAAATGTGTACATTTCAAAAAGTATCTTACCCTATCAAGTCATTTTCACTTTCTTTTATTTTGTTGAAATGAAATATCCGGGTGGCATCCTAATATCCACAACGAGATTTTTCCAACTTTTATTCATCATGAAAAAGAGGGAGAACCCCGATCTCCGGCGACTCCCTTTTATGTGTTCCTACATATCACTGGTAGCAAGGAGGAATGATGACAAAAACAACAAGGTCGAAGGGGGAGGCAGGAGGATGTAGAGACGGTAGTTGGCGGCGAGGAGCTGCTCTAGTAGCTCCTTCGTCGATTCTTTCTTCTTTTTCTGGCAACATATCTCAAACATGGAGGCAAAGAGAGACAAATCGGAGAAACACAACAGGTAAATGGTGTTTGGTTGTTGCTGTTCGACCGGAAGGAAGAGAGACGAGAAAGAAAAGGGTCGTCGCCCTTTTCTTGTTGCTGGAGGATCACCCACCTCCGGTGACTAAGCTAATTAATTGCTATTTAGTGCTATTTGTGTTTCCACATCAGCAAAACCTGTAGAATTCGGTGAAAATTACCTAATGTGTAGATATTAATAAAGTATAAGGGTTTATTTTACAAAAAAAGAATAAGGACTAAACGTGTACAATTCAAAAAGTATCTTACCCTATCAAGTTATTTTCCATAAAAAAAAATTCGTATATGACCGGTATACCGGATATAGCCGGTCACAAGGATTGTATTGTTACAAAAAATAAAGTATAAGGGTTTATTTTACAAGAAAAAAAAAAGAATAATGACTAAATGTGTACATTTCAAAAAATATCTTACCCTATCAAGTCATTTTCCCAATTCTTAACTGCTTCATGAAAATGAAATGCCGAGAACCAAGTCATCTAACAAACACACAAAAATAGTGTAAATTGTCATATATATATATATATATATATATATATATATATATATATATATATATATTAGTTTATAACCCGTAGAACCACGGTTACAAAATTAAAATTTGTATATAAATCAGAAAATTAAGTTGTTAAAATAAACATATATTATTAAAAAAATAAGGAATTATAAAAGAAAAATTAACAAAGCGTTAATAATAATAATAATAAAACATGTTATGAGAAATAATATTTTACAAACAATTTACCAATTTCTAAAAACTTCTTTATTTAAAACATTGTAAGTTTTATTTGTAAATCTACCATCATTATCTAAAGTTAACAGTTTTAATCATTTTCTACTTTGAACTCTAGATAACGTAACATATAATTAATCACTTGTAAAAGCGGGATCTTTCAAAAACAAACCAACCTTAGATAAGGATTGTCCTTGGGTCTTATTAATTGTCATTGTAAAACAAAAGGTATTGAAATCGTTCCAGATGTTGTACATTGGTTATATGGAAGACAATGTTGATATGAAAGGTATTCAATACATATTAAAATTAGCTTATAATTATCATACTCTAGATTTTTGAATGATCAATTATGTTGATTTGGTCAACGATGTTTATTAATTTTGATATATCTTTAATTTCTTTGAAATTTTGCTAATTGCTGCTGAATCAGAAATGATTTGGCGAAGTAGTGGAGCATATTTGTCTGGTAATTCAACCAACCGTGCTTCGTGGACACTCTAGAAGAACCCACCTGTTTCTGCTGCCAAGAGAAGGGACAATGGATACAAAGCTGCCCAAAGGAACTGAAGAGTCTAAGAGATGAGAAAGTCAAGAAGTATGGCTCTACTTCAGGTATAAAATCCACTATCTAACTCCATTAAATTCCTATTCTTTATACACAATGTGATAAGATTAGATTTGCATGTTTTGCAGGATTAGAGAAAGGAGAGGAAGTTTGATGCAAGAGCAAGATGAGTCTGAGAACGAAGAAATGGATTACGATCGCATGATTCGAAGATCAGATTTTGATCTTAGAAAGTTATGATAGATTTGTCAGGAGTATTTGTTTACATAGTTTTTCATTCGAATTTTGCATTGTAAGGGCATGTTTTCCTCTGCTTTTATGAATAAAATAAAATTTGGTTTTCCTTATAATGGCGTATATGAAAAATTGATGTTTGTGTACTTCTATTATTAGCAAAATGGATTTGATTCTTGATTAGGTTGTTTGTGGAAGTGTCAAGAGTTTATCAAATAGGGAGAGTTTCTCATCGCCCAAGTTTCAAGTGGATAGGAACTTGGAATCGTGCAACAAGTATTGCATGATGAATGAAAACTTTCACATTTGGGAAATTTAGACTAATTTATGACAAAGTGTCAATTTAAGGACTAAGAGATTGAGTACACTAGGTCGTACGTTGATCAAGTCTACCACAAGAGTAACAAAATCATTCGTCATGATTCACTAAAGATTAGTGAATATGGTTATACTCATAAGATTGAGTATAATTCTAAAAGGAGTTTCAATCAATAGCAGAACGAATAAAAAGAATCAAGTAGGCAGAAAGATAAAAGTTTCTCCGTTCTAAGAAGAAGGGAGAGTACCTTTATTATGATAGGACTTAATGATTAAAACTATATCTCAATTGATCCTCTAACTGAATCTTAGTACAATTTGTATGGAGGAATCGAGAATTGTGGAAATGGTTAAATCAAGAAGTCAATAATACTTCGTTCCATTATCAAGTCTTAGAGTAATACTCCAAGATTGTGAATTGAGTGACAAGTCTTAAGAAGGTTTATAACATTCATCAAATGTGGAATTTGGAAAAGGGTTTCTTATTCTTGCACATTTGAAATTGGTAAGTTGTGATGTTTTGGAAAAGACAAACACCAACTAGGACCAATCATGTGAAATGTTTTGATAAAACTACACTAACTCTTGAATATTTGTTTGTCAAGAAATGTTTCTTGACAAAAGAACCTTATATGTCAAGGAGTCAGTGGGAGTCATAATGGTCTTGAAAGGTTTCAAGAACAAATCAAGAATAAACCTTATCGATCATCACTAGCACACGACTTGAGGTTTACAACCTATCGTGTTAACACTATTTTGTTTTCTGTGCCATTCCAATTGAGTTTTCTGTATATGTGAGTTCTACAAGTTTTCAATGGATTATATAGGGGTAAGGCACCTTGTTCAATGAAAAGTACATGGAAATGAAGGGGTGAGTTGCTCAATAACTACTTGGAAGACATGGTAGGCACTCGTGTTACCATAAGGCAAGAAATCAAAATTAAGAGTGTTCGGTCCATATGAGTTTGGATTTGTTGCAAACTTTTGTTTTGACAAATTCGCATGGATAGGAACACATACACCGTTAAAATCTAAGTGTCATAAGATCCCCTCCTTCATGAAAATGACTGTGCGGAAATGCTTTCACTAAGAGAGATTTTAAGAAGATAGTGATTGTGAAATTGTATTCTCGAATTCGATTATGGTCACGATATCCCTTTCCATGATTCGAATTGTGAGATTTGGCAATTAGTCTGAATTGTTTAGACACACATATGAGCTATCTAAAGCAAAGGTGTATAAGACTAAGAAGCTTGATAAAAGTCTATCAAAGTATTGGGTATTAGAAATACGAACTTAAGAAATTCAATAACTATTGTTTTTCTGGAAGTTAAGTTGATTTCTGAATACATGTCAAAGCTAGTGGGAGCATAAGTGTTATGCTATTATAATCATCATGATAGTGGGAGCATAAATGTTATGCTTGTAGGATTATTAAGACAAGTATTGCATGTTAGCAATATTAATTATAGAAAACAAGAGTTATACTTTGCAATGTTGTAAGGATTGAATAGTTGTTTTGCTATAATTAAGGGAGAGAATATTATGCTTCATTTCAAAACTAAAGGCTTAGATTGTGAAATGTTAATAAACTTTGTCAAGGATACATAGTGTGTTCTTAAATTTCGATTATGATTACGGCTTTCCTCTCATAGTTCGAATTGTAAGAACATAACACATAAAATATTATGGCCGAAGATTGATAAAGTATCAAATCTTTATGTAAGACATTATGCATCGTGAACCATATGCTTCAGATATAGGATCGGTTGCAAGTGTTATAATATTTGACCATTCTAAAATTTTCCAAATGTCTAGTGCATTTAGAGGGAAAAAGTTTTGACTAAGATAATTAAACAATTATCAAAGGATGATCCAAAGCTTGCTAAGGATTGGTCGCTTGTGAGTAGTTGGAAGTATAGTATTGGATGGACCATATCGACATTATCATGAATAGATAAGATTCTATTAAGAATGAGTTGTCATATGGAAAATATGGAAATGGTTCCATATTAAGAGTTGGATATTGAGAGTCTATGTCTGGATTAGAAAATTTTATGCAAAAGGATGTTTAAGGAATGTACTTTGAGTGAGAGACATCACATCTATGGAATTTTATTGTACCAATCTCAGATAAAGGACATTGTAATTTCATTGTCAATAGTCATTGTGACTTTTGTACTATGACATTATGAAAGGATCATTGGATAAAAAATGTTAGAATCTAGCATATTCTATAAGTGGTAAGAATTTGATATTCTTTCACTTGTGAAAAAGGATTAGGAGTTGTGAAATGAGTATGATTGGAAATGTGTTCATTTGATCTATTTCACAAAACAAGAACCATAGGCAAACGTTGTGTACATGCTAAGAGCATGGAACAAGTGTAGTAATAATTCAAGTAAGAAGTTGATTACCCGAAACAAAAAATAATGAGTAATCAATATGGTGATAGATAAAAGGTGTTTTATTCATACTCAAAAGTTTGGGGCCATATGGGATTAGTATTATTCTTGTATTTCACTTTGCATGTTTTGACTTCCTGAATAATTTAATTGGTTCAGAACAGTCAAATTATTTGAACGGGCCACAGTCGTTCATATGTTGGAAGTAGGTATGAATGAAGACTGTCGTGAATTGGTATGTGGCTTGTCTAAAGTGTATTAGATATAAGCAAATGTTTGCTGCAACGTTCATGAGTGCTTATGAATATGATTTGAGCATTGGATTAAACCAACACTCACTTGGATCACTTCATGGATTTTATCACGAGTGATTGGTGAGACGATAATATCTTATATTCTTGAAATCGAGATGTGTGAGTTGTATCTTGCGAGTCGGTTGCACATTGATAATATGTAAACGCACCAGTAACTTGGTGTCATAAAACAGATTGTTGTGTGTGATTCAGTGAGTGAGTGCAAGCAAGCATTAAATCAAAGTTTATCCATTCCTTTTATCCAAAGTAGGATGAAAGCGATATCTTTGGGCCCCTCGATGATTTAGTGATGGCACCTAAGCGCTTGGCCGAGACAGGACAAATTTGATGTGATCAATTGTAGTTTGTTGTCATTCGTCATAAATCGGAAGTTGGGCAATAGTATAGAGAGAATGATTGGAATTCATGTCTTATATCTATACGATATCTAGAATGGAGGAAAATATGATACCTTATCTAAAGGACAAGCGTATCTGATAAGATCAGAGTTGACAGCGGCTTTGGAAAGCTACGATTGTAGATCAGGATCTGAAGTCATACACAGAATAGTAATTAGACTTATCCAAGTGGGAGACTGTTGGATTAGTGTCTAAGTCCATAACTATTTTGGTATGTACTTGACCCGATGGTGCATGGTCCTTTTGGGTTACCTTAACCAAAGCAACTTGATAGGATAAATTATGGAGAGAAAGGATTAATTATGATTTATTAATATATTATGAGAATAATATATTAAAGGAGAAATCATATTGTTTAATTAATATTTGTCAACAATTAATAAGAATTAAGTTTGTGATTAAAAGACATTAATTAAACTTAAGGGACTAAAACTGTCAATTGTGTGATAGTTGAATATTGGGCTAATGGACTCCATATTAGAGGGGAGGATGAATTCTATGGCGAAACCCATTAGAAATCGTCCTAGGCCTTTAAGGAAGGAGTCCATGGGTTGCTTAGGGCCTAAGCATCCAAATTAGGGTTTCCTTGTTAGATAACCCTAATAGCCTCACTATTTAAAGGACCATGAAGACTCAAAAACGTGGTGAACTTATTCCTTAGGGTTGCCACATGTTTTGGGCAGCCTCCCATCTCCTTATTTTTCATCCTCTTGCTCTTGGTGTTTGTGAACCATTAGAGGAGTGACATTTGTGACTCTAAGCTTTCTAAAGTCATTACAAGGAGGATTTGAGATTGTTATTGCTACATAACAATCAAGGTAATATCTTAAACATATTGTTATGTTAATATTGATTATCATATGTTACATCTAGGGTTTAAAGTCTTGGATGAATTGCATGTACAATAGAGAAACCTAGATCCAAGAATTAGGGTTTGTATGACCACATAGGTTCTTATGGCTAAAACCCAACAATTAGAACATGTTTGAGTTTTTGGGTGTTAGACTTTAGTAAATGGGTAATCCGTTTGATACGTTGGATTTGAAGCTATCTTATTTGAATTACCCAAAACAAGAGATAAATTAATAATATATGCTAATGCATGTTTTGTACAAGCCCCAATCAAAATACAATATATCATGATCATATAATTAAGTGTCTTTTATTCCATTTTTAGCTTTATAACAACAGTTTGTTTACGTGGCGAAGAAAGAAAACTTGAAGATGAATATTTAGGTTGGATGTTTATATAAGATTGGTTTTAAATATATAATATAGATATAAACACACAAATGTGTGTCAAATACAGCCCATCACATATTTAATGTTATAAACTACAATAAAACTCAAAGTGGTTTTCCAAATATAATGTTTATAATATAATATAATATATTAGAAGAATACCATATAGTAGATGAATCCCACATGTTGTGCAGAAATTTAGTTGTATAGATAATTAATTATAATTATATTTCATTTAAAATATGTTAGGATCATTTGGTTATTACATTGTTGTATTAGGCACTATAGTCTCATATATTTTGAATGACTCTTACAAAAATGATGTCTGTAATTTGAATATAACGTAATATCTTATGATGTTTATTGAATTATATTATCTTCGATTGAGCACTTTTTAACTGAAATCAACTTTATTACAGTTAAAAATTTTGGCTCCGTTTTTTCTTTTCATTAGTTCTAGAATATGATTTTTTATATTAACTTAAAATATGTCACTATCTTAAAATAGATTGAGAATGAGAGTTTTATATTTACTTAAAATACGGTACCATTTTCTATTCAATAGTAAAACTAACAAAAGTCGTTAAATATATATTTTTGTGAGGTTCAACATAAATAGAAGACCACAAATGAGAATCCATATCTAATCAATCATCAACTAATGAATTAGATATTAATATCTACATAAAAATTACATTTAAAATTTTAAACTAATAGTAAAAAATTTTCATTATTTATTATGATAAAAAATTTGTAAATAAAAAAATATACATGCTATTTAATCGCATACAAGTTTTATGTATGACTTATTCACAATACATTAAACCATATATAACCATATTAAACTACATAATTATCCCACTGCGCAACGCACGGACGTTCGCCTACTATACTTATAAAGAAAGCATTTTTTCTTTCACCACATTCATTTGAAACTCCATGACTTTTCAATTTCTATCTAATAATGATTATAAGTTTGTTAATAAGTTTAAATAAATATCTAAACTAAAGTGTAATAATATATATAAACCAAGGTTGCAGAAATCGCTCGACGGTAGCTCGATGGTGGACTGGGGTCAAGCGATTAATCACCTAGGCGGGGATTAATCGGAGGATTAATCGGAGACCATTAATTATTTAAAAAATATTAAATATAATATTAATCCTAAAAATATAAATTAATAAATATAACATTATATCAATTAAAAAATTATTAAAAAATTAATAAAGATAGCATTATAAAAATAAACTATGATTACAAAAAAACCATTTGATCCTTAATACATCACATCTAAATGACCAATTACTGCATTTGGATCCATGTTATCAAATGAAAACACGAAGAATTATTATTTTGAGGCATAATTTCAATTTATCAGGATGTTATTGCACCTTATCAGTATTAAAACTTTCATTTTGAGTTCATAACGAGTCCATTCTTATGTCCTGGAATGCACAATCCATTCCTGTGAGGCATGATTTCACCAATCAATTCATATTACACGTATGTCTATCAGTGTATGTATGCATAACAAATCCATTCTTATATGTAGCATATATTCCAACAACAACAATTAAACCTAATACATATTGCTAAAGTTTTAATCAAGAACCCATGAATATCAATGCCTTGCTTTGATAATCAAGACTACAAGATTCACTCAGGCAATTGATCGAGTACTTGGTGGGTAGGTGGTTTCATACACTAATCGAGCAATTTACTAATCATCTAAACCACCATACACACATAAAACCAATCAATGTTGAGATTGAAGAACTAAGAAACATGAAACTGAGATTGAAAAACCAATCTGTAAGAGATGGATTACCCACGAAGCGGATTTGCTAACAGGGCTCTATAGATTTTCTTATAAGGCAATACATCTTCCAATAGGGCGGAAGGGGGCAATGGGTCGTCGAACAACAGTAGTGAAGTGCGAATCAGGTCATTGAGGATATTAGGGAATTAGGTTGATAGGCGGACGGTGTTAGAATCAGGATGTCGATGCATCCACAAAACCTAAAATTAAAATTACAGATAAAAATAATTGATTAGATGTAATCATGTCAACGAAATCAAATTTAGAGTATAAACAATTAAACAAAATCCTAACAATCACCACGCTTCCATGGCCGATGATCATCGTCTTCAAGGTGATTGTTCGATGGATCTTAGGGAAATTTCATCTCAACCTAATCTTAGATTCTGAACTGAAAAATTTCATCTTGACCTAATCTTGGGGGAGTTTTGTGTTTCCAGTGAAAAAGGAGGGTGGTGTAGAGGGTGTTCGATGGTGTTGTGAAGAAGGAAGTTACGTGTTTGCATCCCACATTGCTCGTGTTTCCAGTGAAGAAGAAAGTATCGTGTTTGCATCCCACATCGTTGGTTGGACAATAGATGAAGACACACATACCTTATAAAAGGATAGTTAGTTCCTTCAAAAAATCAAACCCAACTACTTGGTAGGCTAAGAAAACCTGACCCAACTATTTTTGGGCAAGCGGGCTCCTTTGAGCTGGCGTGTTGTAGTCATTTTGGTCTGATTTTAGGTCCGAGTCCGGACGAATTAGTTCGATTTGGACCGTCTTTGACCGATATTGACCAAGGCAGATTAGCTTAGCCGATAACAACTATTCGTAAGCGATTGGAGTCCGCCAAGCGCATAGGCGCCGATTAATCGGCCGCTTAAACCGATTTTTACAACCATGATATAAACTAAATTCCAATATTAATATAATATTTTTACTTTTACTTATAAAGTTATGTCTTTAACTTTGAACATATTATACTTAATTTATTAGTTTTAAAATGTTGTTGTATGTAAACCATTATCATTTTAAAGCTACAATTTTTTAACAGTTCAGATAAAATACTTATATTGTTAAATTAAATATAATATTATAGGGTCAACATAAATATAAATTTTAGTTCAACGTAAACAACCCAAATAATATTGTGTAAATAGTTAAATGTGGTAAATTGTAGTGTATTTCTATTAATGATCATAAGTTGGTTAATAAGGTTAAATAAATATCAAACCTAAAGTGTAATCGTAAATAAACTAAATTGCAATATTAAAATAATATATTTACTTCTACTTATAAAGTTATATCTTTAACTTTTAACATATTATACTTAGATTAATAGATTTAATATATTGTTGTACGTAACCATTATCAATTTAAAGCTATAACTTTTTAACAGTTTGGATTAAATACTTAAATTGTTAATTTAAATATAACATTACATGGTCAACTTAAATACAATTTCAGTTCCACTTAAAAAAATCCAAAGAATATTTTGTAAATAATTAAAACTGATAAATTGTAGTGCTATAGGCGAAAACTAAAATGTAATCTCAATTTAACTAAGATATTTCATAAAAATAATTTTATAATCATTAAAAGTTTTCAAATAAATAGCTTACAATAAGAATAGTTAAAAATAACACTATATAAATGATTGTATTGTTACTTTTAAAAACAAAAACCAATGTTTGATGTTTTAAATAATTATAATGATAGAAATTAAACATTAAACTAATAAATTTAAAAAAATTAATTAACAATAACAACAACTATAAATACAATTAAAACATTTATTATTTTTTATTTTCATTCATGAGTAACCCGTGGGTAGAGGTCATTCAAACGATTGAAATTATCTAGTTTTAATAGATGTATATATTATCATATAATTCAAAATAATAATTTTATTATATCAACTTAGTATACAAATTATTATATCAATTTTATCAACAACGTTATTGTTATAGTTAAGAAAATTTATATTTGTAAATGTTTCAACTATATAGGTGTTTTTGTGCAGCGCTCGGACGTTAGCCTAGTATACTTAAAAAAAGAGACATTTTTATTTGCACCACATGCATTTGAAACCTCCATGACATTTCAATTTCTTTCTAATAATTATTATAAATTAGTTAATAATGTTAAATTAATGTGAAAACTAATTGTAATCATAAATTAACTAAACTACAATACTAAAATATCATATATATATATATATATATATATATATATATATATATATATATATATATATATATATATATATATATGAATTTAACTTTCTACAATATTATAGTCACAAATTTTGTATAATTTATGATTTCATACAAAATAGTTAACTTATTAATTTTTATATAATTTTAAACAGTTAACTTAAATGCAAATTTCAGTTAAACTTGAAAAAAAATGGAAAGACTAGTTTATAAATAGTTAAAAGTTACAAATTATAGTATTAAACCTAAATTGTAATCCTAAATTAAAAAAAAAAAAAACAACCATGAAACCTTTTTTTTTTATAATCATTAAGATTTTTCAAGTAAATAGCATAAAAATAATTTAAAATAAGAATAGTTAAAAATAATATTATATAAAAAGTTATAATGTTATCTTTAAAAACAAAAACAGTGTTTGTTTTTTTTAATAATTATAATCAAAGAAACAAACAATATTCATCAGATAAATATTAAAAAAGTTCAATTTCCGAAACTAAATTAAAGTAACTAAGAGTTTTCAAATATGTTATTTTAAATAATTTACAACAACAATAGTTAAAAGTAACATTATATATAAAAAATTTATTGTTACATTTAAAAATGAAAACTATGTTTGATGTTTTAAATAATTAGAATGATAGAAATTAAAATCTTTAGCAAATAAATTTTTTAAAATTAATTAATCATAAAAACAATGGGGAATTTCGTATATACCCTTGTTAAATATGAAAATATCGTATTTGGCCAACTTAATTTCTAAATATCGTAGTTATCATTTATAAACTTTTAAAATATCATATTTACCCAAATATTAATTTTAATAGTTTTTTTATATTTTATAAATATATTTATAATATTTTGTAATTATTCTTTACATTTTAAATTTATTATAATTATGCAAAAACAATAAATTTACCATATTGTCCCTATTTTTGTTCTTGTCTCCTCTTACCCTCATTCCAGTTGATGAAGCAAAGAATCAAGTATGAAATGAATCAGAGTTAATGATCAAAGTAAGATTGCAAGATTTGAACACAAATGTAAATATGATCTTGTTTCAGCTTTATTACGCTTTCAAGTTTTACAGAGTACAAATGACAATGCTGTAAAAATCTGTATCTATGACTCTAGTAATCACTCCTATTTATAGGAGAGGAAAGTGTACAAAAATATACTAAGGACTAAGCGTTAATCTTTGAATACAATGCCTTAGTAAAATAGATTACAAAAGATACGAAGACTCAGTACATTCGAATACATGAAACCTTTCGACTAATTACAACTCTATTTACCCTTACAATCTCCCCCTTTGTAATTAAAGTCAAAGTCTTCAATTTGTAAGAAGTTGAATTGAGTACATCATCACTCTTCGTATCTCTGTGTACCATGCAATGACCTTCTTAATCTCCTTCTTATCTCCTTCAGTATTCTTCCTGCATTGGTTCATACAAACAATTAAGTTCGTATACTGAGAAGTTGTTGGAATAGTGTCTAAGGCTGTAACTATATTCGGTTGTGCATGGTCCTTTTGGGTTGCCTTCACCATAGCAACTTGAAGGATGATTTGTTAAGAGTCAGTAAATATTATAAGAAATAATATTTAGCTATTTGATTAATATAAGTCATAAATTAATTGGTATTAATTTGGTGACTTAAAGAGATTAATTAAATAAGAGGGTATAAACTGTTAATTGTTTGATAGTTAAGCTTTAGACTGTAAATCCATTAGGGTTGACTTTGGACGGATTCTAAGAGCTTTAGGATAGCTCAAAATCATCCATAAGGATATCTATGGAATGGATTTGGATAGCCTTAAGAGAAGATTATCCAATTAGGGTTTTAGGGTGAAACCCTTAAGGAGTCTACAAGTATAAATAGGCCCTTGGGATGTGGAATTCGTGTACAATCAACACACAACCTTAAGCAAGGATACTCTGGCCGAATTCCTCCCCTCTCCTCTCTCCTAAATCATCTTGCTTGCTATTGGTGTTTGTAAGCCATTAGGGGAGTGACATTTGTGACTCTAGAAGCTCCAAGACAAACAAGATCAACAAGGGATTCAAAGGTATGATTCTAGATCTGTTTCATCATTGTTATTTAGCCTAATTAGCTATTAGAAGTCTTGGATTCAAAAGCATGTTTATTAGAAAGCCTAGATCCAAGCATTAGGGTTTTGCATGCGCACATAGGAAAGTTCTTATGGCTAAAACCCAACAGTGGTATCAGAGCCTAGATTGGTTTTCTACAAATTGTTGCTTGAATAACTGAAACAAACCTGCAAAATTCGAATTTTTGGGTTTTGAGTCACTGACTCGTCGAGTTCCAAGGTGGACTCGTCGAGTAGGCCTGACTCGGCGAGTCCCCTTGTGCACTCGGCGAGTCCAAGCGTCAGGAAGGACCAAATTCGGGATTTCTTTGTGTTTATCTTATCCAAACTTTCCATAAACTAATTAGATCAATATGAATCCGATTTCTTGATAAATATAAGTGTTATCTTGATCTAGTTAAAGGTAATTATCAACTAATTAAATATTTAGTTTCCTTATATGATAATTAATTAATTATTTTGATTATTTTGGTAATTATCTTCAAAGAAATCAAAGATAAATCAAATAAAGATAATTAAGATATTAATTGTTAATTGAAATTATTTGTTATTTGATCCTCCATGTTTTAAATGTTTAAAACCTACCCTATAGTTTTGAAATTTATATTTGTGATTAAAAGTTCTAATTTAGACAACTTAAATTTAAATCCCTAGATTTTAAAAAGTTTAAAATACAACCCTATACTAGTATGATATTAATAGTATAATGTATATATGTATAACTAAATGCTAGTCTTACCGCTAGTAGGCCTCATTCACGAAGCCGATCTATAAGGTGGGTATAAGGTTGCGGCCTATAAAATGGCGCTTAATGGGTGTACACTCACACCCACCGCTTGCTTGATTGGTGGAGAGTCGTTAGCCGAACGGGTAGGATAGGGCAACCTCATCCTCTCATTAAAAGTATAATCAAGAAATACGATGTAACTAAACCTTCTTTTAAAATTTCCCAATCTTAGTTACTTTAGGAAAAGTGAATTGATGCAATCCCATGAAATTACACTTTGCACCTTGCTAAGATGTTAGTGGAGCGTGTGTGGTTTACCGGCACACTAATTGGTTCTAAGCGAAGGTGGCAAAGGGTGATTCATTGTTTATCATAGTTCGATGGAGCGTGTGTGGTTTACCGGCACATCGAATAGGTGATCGTAACAATGAAGGCACCATGTAAATTTGCATGGTAATTCACACCCGCTTTGTGATCCTCGGCATCCCTGTCACAAACAAGAGGGGCATATCGAGATTTAAACATGCCATTGAATAGTTCAATGAATCTCATCCGAACCTAGGAATTCTCAAAAACACTTAGGACTAAAAGTTTAAGTTTTGTGATGGAGAATTAGTGAATCGTCATTCACTTACCTTCAATTTATTTGCATGTTGGATTACGGCATCCCTTTTCTAGTATGTAAATGTTATTGTTGGATCCTAGCCCTAATTTTCTTATTGGGTGATAATTAGGGATTCTTGTTCTAATCTATCTTTGTCCTTTCTATAGATGTCAAACGCAAACAACGCTGCTGCTAGTTCTTTCACGTTGATGAGCCTTTGCCAAAAGGTCACCTTCGATGGAACGAACTTTGGCGAATGGATAAGATACATTCGCACCATTGCTCGCTATGAGGATAAAGAGTATGTCCTCGATGAGAAGCTCGAGAAAATCAACCCCGAAATTGCTACTCCCGCCGAAATCACCGCCTTTGAAACTCATGAGCGAGATGCGACGAAAGTACATTGCATCATGATCGCCACCATGAACTCCGAATTCCAAAAGTCCTACGAGGACATGTATCCATACGAGATGCATCAAGACTTGTTGGAGAGGTACCACCAAAACGCGAGACAAGAGCGTTACGAGATCTTCACTAACATGATTTCCGCTAAGATGAATCATGGAGAATCTCTTACCGTGCACTTGCAAAAGATGCAAAGGTATGTCGACCGCCTTCGCAAGTTAAATGTTGACTTCGGCAAAGACTTGGCGATCGACATGGTGCTTCACTCTTTGCCTCCAATGTATAATCAATTTAGGATGACCTACCACATGAACAAAGAGGAGGTCACTCTAAGTAAACTCCAAGGTCTCTTGAGGGTTGCTGAGAGCAATTTCAAGGACAAGTCTGTTGCACCAACTCCCAATCCGTCTGCTGCTCCTGTCTTGGCTATTGGTCAAGGGAAGGGAAAGAAGAGGAAAGCTTCTTCAAATAACTATCGAAAGGTGAAAGCCCGAGATGGTTCCTCTTCTAGTGGGACCAAAGTTGATCCCTCTAAGCCCTGCTCTAACCCGAAGGAGGCAGAGTGCCACCACTGCCACAAGATAGGACATTGGAAGTGAAGCTGCCCGGACTACCTGCAAGCCATCAAGGAAGGAAAGATCAAGCCATCTTTCGCAGGTATATATGCAATAAAATCTAACGATTCTAATCATGCTATTTCTTGGGTTCTTGACACCGGTTATGGTTATCACATTTGTTCTAATGTGCAGGGACTAAGAAGAAGTAGGGATGTGGAGCAAGGAAGGATCAATCTAATCATGGGGAACAGAAGATCGTCGCCTGTGACCAAGATTGGAGTGTATTCTTTAGTGCTTAAGAATAGTTTAGTTTTAGATTTGAACAATTGTTGCTATTCGCCAGAAATGGCTAGAAACATCATTTCATTTCATGGTTTATATAGACAAGGTTTTAGATTTTCTTTTAATAATGAGAATGGTTCTATTTTGGCTTATCTAAATGGTGTCTTTTACTTTGAAGCTATACCATGTAATGGAATATATGAAACTGTTATGATTGTTGATAACTTAGGAAATGATGTTTTGAATATTGATTCTTCCACTAGTATGGATAAAGCATCCTTGTGGCATTGTCGTCTTGGACATGTCAACAAGAAACGCATAGCCCAACTCCAAAAGGATGGAGTGTTGGAGTCATTCGACCTTAGGGAAGATGACACATGCGAGTCTTGTTTGCTTGGAAAGATGACTAAGTCACCCTTCACGAGTACTTGTGAAAGGGGTGAGGGCCTATTGGACCTAATACATACCGATGTATGTGGACCCTTTAGATCCACCACGAAGGATGGGAACCGCTTCTATGTGACTTTTACCGATGACTATAGTAGATATGGGTATATCTACTTAATCAAGCAAAAGTCAGAAACCTTTGAAAAGTTCAAAGAGTTCAAGAATGAAGTGGAGAATCAATTGGGCAGGAAAATCAAGATGCTTCGATCCGATCGAGGAGGAGAGTACCTAAGTCTTGAATTCCACGAGTATCTCAAGGAGTGTGGAATAGTTTCGCAATTGACGCCTCCTAGGACACCGCAACTGAATGGTGTGGCAGAAAGGCGTAATCGAACCTTATTGGATATGGTTCGCTCTATGATGAGTTGTGCTTCACTACCTATCTTCTTTTGGGGGTATGCCTTAGATACTGCCGCCCATATCCTTAACCGAATCCCTACCAAGAAGGTTGCCAAAACACCTCACGAGATGTGGACGGGGAAAGCTCCCTCGTTGGCACATATCAAGGTTTGGGGTTGCGAGGTTTTCGAAAGACGAGATACTCACGACAAGCTTGAACCTCGAAGTGAGCGATGTATTTTCATCGGCTACCCGCAAACTTCCTTTGGATATCTCTTCTATAGACCGAAAGATAATGTTATCTTTGTTGCGAGGAGAGGAGTTTTCCGAGAGCGAGAACTCATAAGCCAAGGAGACAGTGGGAGGCAAATCGAACTTGAAGAGATTCAAGAATCGATAGATGAAGGAACCTCTACCGCTGGCATTCAACCCGAGGAGGAAACTCCGGTTGAACCGATTGACGAATCCTTACCTCTTAGACGTTCCGATAGAGTTAGAGTTCATCCCCAGTTTTATGGTTTTCATATTACTACCGAAGGGGACACGTATATTAGTGATGGTACACTAGTAAATCTTGATGAACCTAATAGCTATAAGGAAGCCATGCCAGGCCCGAAGTCTGCGAAATGGAAAGAGGCGATGGATAGCGAGATCCAATCCATGTACGATAACCAAGTTTGGAATTTGGTTGATTACGTGCCCGAACGTAAGACCGTAGGGTGCAAGTGGATCTTCAAGAAGAAGACCGACGTGGATGGGAACGTACACACATACAAAGCGCGATTGGTTGCGAAGGGCTTTACTCAAACTCCCGGAGTTGACTATGATGAGACCTTCTCACCAGTTGCGAAGATTAAATCTATTAGAGTGATGCTAGCGATTGCCGCATTTCATGATTATGAGATTTGGCAAATGGATGTCAAGACCGCTTTCCTTAACGGAAAGTTGGCTGAGGATGTTTACATGGCTCAGCCAGAGGGGTTTGTGGATCCGAAGCATCCGAATAGAGTGTGTAAGCTTGAGAAGTCAATTTATGGACTTAAGCAAGCGTCTCGCAGATGGAATCTTTGCTTCGATGAGAAAGTCAAAGAGTTTGGATTTGTACGAAGCGAAGACGAATCTTGTGTATATGTCAAAGCTAGTGGGAGTATAGTAAGCTTCCTCGTTCTATATGTCGATGACATATTACTCATAGGAAATGACATCCCGACTCTGCAGGAGGTTAAGTCCTGGCTCGGGAAGTGCTTCGCTATGAAGGACCTCGGAGAGGCTTCTTACATTTTGGGAATAAGGATAGTAAGAGAAAGAAGTAAGAGACTAATTGGACTTAGTCAGAATACTTACTTGGAGAAGGTACTAAAACGTTTTAGTATGGAAAACTCAAAGAAGGGAGAACTACCGATACAAGGAAATGCCAAGTTGAGTAAGACTCAAAGTCCGAGTACCGAAGCCGAGATAGCAGAAATGAGCCAAGTACCATACGCTTCCGCAGTTGGCTCAATCATGTACGCTATGACTTGTACTCGCCCTGATGTAGCCTTCGCTTTGAGCATGGTTAGCAGATATCAAGGGAACCCTGGCAAAGCACATTGGATTGCGGTGAAGAACATCCTTAAGTACCTTCGGAGGACGAAAGAATGGTTCTTAGTCCTTGGAGGGAGTGATGACTTGAAGGTGCGAGGGTATAGTGACGCCAGCTTTCAAACCGACAGGGACAACTATCGTTCGCAGTCGGGCTGGGTTTTTACCCTAAATGGAGGAGCAGTGACATGGAAAAGTTCCAAGCAGGAAACCGTAGCTGATTCAACGTGCGAATCAGAGTACATCGCAGCAAGCGAAGCGTCGAAGGAGGCAATATGGCTGAAGAACTTCATCGGTGATCTTGGAGTTGTACCGGCCATAAAGGAGCCCATGGAGATTTTCTGTGATAACGAAGGTGCGGTTGCCTTGACCAAGGAACCGAGGGATCATGGTAGATCTCGACATATCGACAAAAAATATCACTTCATTAGACATCGTGTAGAAGAATGACAACTCGTAGTGAAGAGGATATCATCAGAAGATAACCCAGCAGATCCGCTTACGAAGGGACTGAGTAGGGTTAAGCACTTACAGCATGCTAGGAGTATTGGGCTGAAGGATGATATTAGCATAGATTAGATAGTATTAGAAACGTATAATAGATAAATGTAATTGACATTTGATGAATAAATAAAGAAGTTTTATTTATGAGTAAAGTTACTATCACATGTTAGTTGTTTAACTATTGTTTCACTTTGCATGTTTTTGACTTCCAGAATAATTGAGTTTATTAGGAATAATCGAATTATTCAAATGGTCCACAATCGTTCATATGTTGGGAGTAGATATGAATGAAGATTGTCGTGAATTGGTGTGTAGAGTGTCTGAATGGTGTTAGACATAGCAAGAGTTGCTGCAACGTTCATGAGTGCTTATGAACTGGTTTTGAGCATTGGAATAAACCCGCGCTTGCTGGAATCACCTTATGGAATACGATATAAAAGGTGATCGCGAGACGATAATATCATATGGTCTTAAAACCTAGATATATGGTTTATTATTTGTTAATTGATTGTGCATTGATAATGCGAAAACGCATCAGTAACTTGATGTTATAAAACGCATTGTTGTGTATAGTTGGTTAATGAATAAGTAAATGCATATAAGTCGAAGTTTATCTGTAAATTTTATCCTAAGAGGATAGAAGAAATATCTTGGCCACTCGATGATTTGATTTGACTTATGTGCCGGGCCCGGTCAGAACTGAATTGATGTGTTCGATTAAGTTCTATGTCAAATAAATCGAAGATCGAGAAATCTAAATGCTAGACTAACCGTTCCATAGGATTGTCAGCATGATATCTAACAGAGGACTGTACGATCCCTTATCTAAAGGACAAGATTGATTAGATCAGAGTTGACAGCGTCTTTGAGAGCTACGATTGCAAACCGAATTGTACTTGTATAGTTACTAGACTTATCCAAGTGGGAGACTGTTGGAATAGTGTCTAAGGCTGTAACTATATTCGGTTGTGCATGGTCCTTTTAGGTTGCCTTCACCATAGCAACTTGAAGGATGATTTGTTAAGAGAGAGTAAATATTATAAGAAATAATATTTAGCTATTTGATTAATATAAGTCATAAATTAATTGGTATTAATTTGGTGACTTAAAGAGATTAATTAAATAAGAGGGTATAAACTGTTAATTGTTTGATAGTTAAGCTTTAGACTGTAAATCCATTAGGGTTGACTTTGGACGGATTCTAAGAGCTTTAGGATAGCTCAAAATCGTCCATATGGATATCTATGGAATGGATTTGGATAGCCTTAAGAGAAGATTATCCAATTAGGGTTTTAGGGTGAAACCCTTAAGGAGTCTACAAGTATAAATAGGCCCTTGGGATGTGGAATTCGTGTACAATCAACACACAACCTTAAGCAAGGATACTCTGGCCGAATTCCTCCCCTCTCCTCTCTCCTAAATCATCTTGCTTGCTATTGGTGTTTGTAAGCCATTAGAGGAGTGACATTTGTGACTCTAGAAGCTCCAAGACAAACAAGATCAACAAGGGATTCAAAGGTATGATTCTAGATCTGTTTCATCATTGTTATTTAGCCTAATTAGCTATTAGAAGTCTTGGATTCAAAAGCATGTTTATTAGAAAGCCTAGATCCAAGCATTAGGGTTTTGCATGCGCACATAGGAAAGTTCTTATGGCTAAAACCCAACAGAAGTTGCATATCGCTCCACTTCGTACGTTTGGAACAAGAATCGCTTTTCTCTACCAGCTTTGTCTTTCCCTGCGAAGATAACCGCTAATGGATTTAAGCAGATTTCACCATCTTCATATTTCTTTAGATCTACTTGTTTCTTTATAGGAGCCATTGGTGCAGTAATTTCAATACCCTTCGCAGTAGCCAATTCCACATTAGTTTGAGCAAGACACTCAAAATAATTTTCAATAATGATCTTCATGTGTTTGGCTCCAATTTGGAAAACATCTGGCTCTATTTCTTGTAGAAAGGAGAATGACTAGTCTTTCACGATTAATGCAACTTGTATAAGATCATATAAGTTCATTATCGGAAAATCAACAATGGTAAACTCATAAACTTTTCCATTTGATCTGGTCATTGTGTATTTGCGATTCTCAATAACTTTTTCGAAGATCACATCTCTTTTGATACTTATAACTTTCTTGATTTTCAACAGTGACTAGACTTCTTCAGGTGCTTTCACCAACACTGAATGAAAACGAATCTTCATCTTCTTCCCTTCTTCTTTGTCTTTTGACATAATTTCTGCTTTAAACTTAGGCATTATGAACATCATTTCATTTATAGGAAAGTCAAGCTGACTTGCATCAGTGTTTGTAACCACATAACTATGTTTTGGCACCTTTTCATATGAATACATGTGATCAAACATGACTTTTGCCTCAATTGTTTCATAGTTGTATGGCTTCGAAGGATCTCCTTTTTCCAAACCCACAGGGTCTTGTGCACGAAGAGTCATAATACTTTGCACAAGCCTCATCCTTTCCAACTCCGCATCCACTTCATCCTTCTTTTCTTCCTTAGTCTTTTATATGATCTTGGCTTTACCTTTATCTCTAGACCCAGACTCTCCCACCACAATCTTTGGTTTCGAAGCACTTCCAGCAGCTTCTCCAACCACAACACCTTTCATAACTGGTGTGGTTATCGGAATCGTTGTGACCATAGTTGAAGTAACTAAACCAGCTGATACAATAATTGTCTTTGTAGTTGGAATCTTCGAAGGAAACACTTTTCCCACCACCTTCTAATCTTCTTTGCTCGCCTTTACTTCTTCACCAGTCTTCTTAGATTCATCAATCTTTTCTCCCCCTTGCACCCCTATGAAAGCAGGTGGGGCATCTGATACTGTGGGAAGAAGACTTGAAATGCGAGTAAGAGGAGATAATTGTTTGTGAAGAATAACTTCGAATTGGATGAATTTTTGGGATAAAAATTCTGGAGTGATAATCGAAGTGGACACTGGTTTTACAGACAACTCCTTTAGCTCTTTTAATAGAACAATCAAGTCGCCAAAATTCTTGTTTTCCAATTCAGAAAGATGAGTAAGTTAAGGACTCATGCTTTCGTATAATTTGACAAATTTGGTGACAGCATCACAAATAATGTCAACCTTTTGATTGATTAAAGCATAATCTTGTTGAACACTTTGAAATTCTCTCTTCATGTGTTCACGAAGTTCACGAATTTGCATGTTAACATCTTTGCGTACCTTCGTGACTTCTTGAACAAAATGAAAATTCCTTTCTTTTGTTATGCTTTTCAGGTCGTTGACCTCACCCATAAAATCAGATCGCTGAGATTTAACACGAAGTTCGTTAGTCTGATCAGTGTTGTCAACCTTCTCCAAAATAATAGAATTAGAATCTTTCACCATTCCGGAGACTTTGCTGATTATCCACTATTCCTTGAACTTTAACATAGTATCAACTTCCAGACTTGATACTGATGAACCTCCCCTAAAATCTGCTTGAGATTGAATGATAGCATTCAACCTCGTATTCAAAATTTTGTACTTCTTCATAGTCATCAACATATATTATCTGGAAAATTTTCTTCTTCTTCATCAAACTTTAAATCTTCAAAGGTTCCTCCAAAACCTTCGTTATCAGTTTCATTTTCTAGCATCATTGTATCATTAAGAGGTGAAGTAGGTTTGGGTGGATCAGTAGATTGTGAAGAAAAGATGGAAATGAAAAGGGTATTTATTATGTTGTGAAATGTGGGTGAATCAGTTGTAGAGGTTACTGGAGGTAAAGATACAAGAATATCATAAGTGACATTAAGATTACCTTGAGCAGTAGTCTTGGTACCTTCTTCACCCATGTTAACATTTGTATCCGTATTAGATACGTCTACAGTGATGTCATAAGTTCGTGTCACCTCATTAGATGACTTGACATGCGAAACTTCGGGTGGAATAACACTCATATGTTCAGGAGCGAACTTTATTTGACAAGATCATCTTCCAGAGTTTCAAGAATTCTTTCTTCGTCTTCTGTTGAAGTAGTGGCGATGATAAGTTTTCTGGACTTCTTCTTCTTCTTTTGTGTCAGCTGTTTTGCCACATCTTCAGCCCTTCGTTTCTTTGATGATGGAGAAATATGCACTGGAATTTCCTTGAATAATACACCTTGATGTGTATGTCGTGGTTTACGAACAACTTGGGGTGAAGATTTTCGAGACTTCATCTTAAATCTACGAAAAACCCCAGTATTCAAAGGGATTGTTTCTTTTTCTTGGGTTTCTTCAACAGTTTATGAATGAATTGGTTGTGTAACAGCTATAGATACATCCTGTTGTACTATTTCTTCTGGTTTCGTCTTAGGTGATTTCTTGGGCTTCGTTTCCTTCATCGATTTTTTAGAAGAACCAGCTTCATTCTTCTTCCCCCTTTTCGATTTCTTCGCCTCCTTTTCCAATAGAACACCAGTTTGCACTGTTGTATCTATTGTTTGTAGATAAGCCAACAAAACAGAGATCGTAGAATCAACTCTGTTTAGCATTGCATCAGGAATACGAGCAACACTTGGGAACTCATCAACATTATTAATCACCTCCTTTGGAATGATATATACATGAAAAGTGGCTTTTTCTTCTTGATTGGCTATTAGGATACCTTATTTGTTGTAAAAGTATTGCAAGATCAAACTCCAGTATCTTGCACACGAAATACCACGAACAACATCCGTGTTGTTAACACTGTTCTTGAACTCCTTCCATAACTGTGAAGCATAATTCACCGGTAAATCATAGTATAGCCCTGCCACCATGGCGTATACCTCCATTCTTCCTTTTTCTAACCCCACTGTTCTTCCAGTTAAGCAACGTAAAAAGATTCTAAAAAGAAAATTCCAAATCGTAGGAAGACCTGACTTCTTGAAATCACTGATTTTGGATAGTGGTGGTTGATGTCCCATCTCGTTGAACATATGGATGATTTGAGGATAAGTAAAATCCTCATACGGTGGAGAATTTGGAATATCAAGAATCTGACAGAAGAGTTTCTGTGTAAGTCTAACCTTCTTCTCATTGATTAGGTTAAACGTGACTGCATCAAAGGCTTTAGTGACTGAAGCTATTGATCCTACCTAAGATAACCATGAAATCGGTACAAAGAAAGAATGAAACATTGCCTTGGATAAAATAGAACTCTTCAAGGCAATTACGAGCATCTTCATTTCTTCATGGTACTTAGATAAATCAGCTTCTACTTGATAATTGGTACCCTGGTGATAGGTTTTGGTCATAAGACATCCTATGTGCTCTTATAAACCCTAATGCTTGGATCTAGGTTTCTCTATTGTACATGCTTTGAATCCAAGACTATAAACCCTAATTCTAGTATATGAAATCAATATTAACATATGAATGGGTTTAAGAACATACCTTGATTGTTATAGAGCGATAACAATCCTAATTCCTCATTGAATTGACTTTGGAATGCTTAGAGTCACAAGTGTCACTCCTCTAATGGCTTACAAACACCAAGAGCAAATGGAGAAGGTATAAAGAGAGAGGAGAGAGGTTAGAATTCGTCCTTAGGACTCCTTGGGAACAAGTACACGAATTCTAAGGCCTTAGGGACTTTATATAGGTGTAGAGATAGGGTTTCAGTAATTATCCTTATCTAGTTGCTTATCCACAAAGCAACCCATAAGATAATCCTTGAATCCTTATCATAGTCGAATTCTAAGGCCTTATCACCTTAAATTCGTTCATCCTTAATAATAAGATAATCCTTACCTTATTTTGTAACTATCACATAATGAAAAATCAGCCCCTCTAGTTTATTTAATTACATTTGATCACAAAATTAATTCCTAATTAATTATTGACCAATATTAATTAAGCAAATATGATTTCTCCTTTAATATATTATTCTTATAACATATTAATAAATCATAATAACCTCTCTCTCTCTTTATTTATTTCTCCAATCAAGTTGCTTTGGTGAAGGCAACCCAAAAGGACCATGCACCATCGGGTCAAGTACATACCAAAATAGTTATGGACTTAGACACTAATCCAACAGTCTCCCACTTGGATAAGTCTAATAACTATTCTGCTTATGACTTCAGATCCTGATCTGCAATCGTAGCTTTCCAAAGCCGCTGTCAACTCTGATCCTATTAGATACGTGTGTCCTTAGATAAGCGATCATATATTCCTCCATTCTAGATATCGTATGAGATATGATTTCAAATCATTCTCGTTGTACTACTTCTCGATTTCCGATTTATGACGACAGACTAATTGAACAAATCAAATTAGCCCTATCCTGGCCAAGCATTTACGTTTGTCATCACTAAACCATCGAGGGGCCCAAAGATATCACTTTTATCCTTCTTTGGATAAAAGGAACGGATAAACTTTGATACAATGCTTGCTTGCACTCATTCACCGAATTACACACAACAATATGTTTTATAACACCAAGTTACTAGTGCGTTTACATATTATCAATGTGCAACCGATTCGCAAGATACAACTCACAAATCTCAGTTTCAAGAATATAAGATGTTATCGTCTCACTAATCACTCGTGATACAATTCATGGAGTGATCCAAGTGAGCGTGGGTTTAATCCAATGCTCAAATCATATTCATAAGCACTCATGAACGTTGTAGCAAACATTTGCTTATGTCTAATACTCTTCTAGACAATCCACACACCAATTCACGACAGTCTTCATTCATATCTACTTCCAACATATGAATGACTGTGGCCCATTCGAATAATTCGATTATTCTTAATAAACTCAATTGTTCTGGAAGTCAAAACATGCAAATGTGAAACACAAGAATAATACTAATCCCATATGGCCTCAAACCTTTGAGTATAAATAAAACGCCTTTTAATTATCACCATACTGATTACTCATTCTTCGTCGTTTCGGGTAATCAACTTCTTACTTGAATTATTACACTTGTCCCATGCACCTAGCATGCACACAAGGTTTACCTATGGTTCTTACTTTTGTGAAATAGACAAACTGCACACATTTCCAATCATTCTCATTTCACAACTCCAAATCCATTTTCATAAGTGTAAGAATATCAAATTCTCGCTACTTATAGAATATGCTAGATCTTAACACTTTATGCAACGATCCTTTCGTAATGTCACTGCACCAAAGTCACAAAGACTATTGCCAATGATATTACAATGTCCTCTATCGGAGATTGTTACAAGACAATTCCTTAGATATGATGTCTCTCACTCAAAGTACATTCCTTTGAACATCCTTTTGCATAAAAGTTTCTAATCTAGACATAGATTTTCAATATTTACTTCCTAATATGAACACGCTTCTATATTTTCCTCATGACAACTCATTCTTAATAGAATCTTTTCTATTTGTAATGATGTCGATATGGTCCATCCAATACGGAAATATTTCCACATTTTCCAATACTATACTTCCAACTACTCACAAGCGACCAATCCTCGTCGAACTTTGGATTGTCCTTTGATAGTTGTTTAATTATTTTAGTCAAAACCAATTCTAGTCCCTTTTCCCTCTAAATGCGCTAGACATTTGGAAAATTTTAGAATGGTCAAACATTAAAGCATTTGCAATCGATCCTATACCCGAAGCGTATGGGACACGACGCATAATGTTTTTATTTACTATGTTCTCAAAATTTGAATTGTGAAGAGGAATGCCGTAATCATAATCGAAATTTTAAGAACACACTATGTACCTTTGACTAAATTTATTAACATTTCTCAACCTAAGCCTTTAGATTTGAAATGAAGCATAATATTCTCTCCCTTAATTAAAGCAAAACAACTTTACAACCCTTACGACTTTGCAAGGTAAAACTCTTATTTTTCTATAATTAATATTGCCAACTTGCAATACTTTCCATAATAATCATACAATCATAACTTTTATGCTCCGACTATCATGATGATTACTATTAAACATAACACTTATGCTCCCACTAGATTCGACATGTATTCACAAACATCTTAACTTTCAGAAAACAATACCTATTGAATTTCTTAAGTCCATGTTTCTAATACTTAATGCTTTGATAATCTTTTATCAAGGCCTATTAAGCTTATACACCTTTGCTTTAGATAGTTCATATGTGTGTCTAAACTATTAAGACTAATTGCCAAACCTCACAATTCAAATCATGGGAAGGGATACCGTAACCATAATTGAATTTGAGAATGCAACTTTACAATCACTATATTCTTAAAATCTTTCTTAGTGAAAGAATTTTCTCACAATCATTTTCATGAAGGAGGAAATCTTATGACACTTAGATTTTAATGGTGTATATGTTCCTATCCATGTGAATTTGAAAAAAATAATTATGACAAATTCAAACTCATATGGACCGAACTTTCTTAATCTTGATTTCTTGCCTTATGGTAGCACAGCTGCCCACCACGTCTTCCAAGTAGTTAAGCAACTCACCTTTTCCTATCAATGTACCTTTCATTGATTCAGGCGCCTTGCCTTTTATACGTTCAAAATGAGAACTCATAGAACTCTCATGCACAATTAACTCGATTGGATTGGCACAGAATCAAAATTATGTCATTACGATAGGTTGTAAACCTTAACTCGTGTGCTAGTGATGATTGATAAGGTTTATTTGATTTGTTCTTGAAACCTTTCAAGACCATTAAGACTCCCACTTACTCCTTGACATATAAGATTCTTTTGTCAATAAACATTTCTTGACAAACAAATTTTCAAGAGTTAGTGTAGCTTGTATCAAAACAGTTCATAAATTGGTCCTAGTTGGCCTTTGTCTTATCCAAGACATCACAACTTTCCACATTTGATGAATGTTGTAAACCTTTAATACTTTTCACTCATTGTCACAATCTTAACTTTAAGACTTGTTATTCGAACGAAGTATGATAAACTTCTTTATTTAACCATTTCTTCAATCCTTGATTCTTCTTCTTAAACATACAATTGTACTAAGACTCACTTAGAGGATCAATTGAGACATGGTTCTTAATCATTAAGACTTATCATAAAGCATAAAAGCTACTCTCCCTTAATCTTAGAATGGAGAAACTTTTATCTTTCTGCCTACTTGATTCTTCTTATTCGTTTCACTATTGATCTAAACCCTTTAATCAATTCAGAATTACACTTAATCTTGTAAGTATAATCATATTTACTAAACCGTTACAAATCATGACGAATATCTTTGTTACTCTTATGGTGGACTTGATCAATACGCAACTTTGTGTACTCGATCTCTTAGTCCTTCACCTGAAACTTTGTCAATGAATTAGTCTAATCATCAAATATGAAATTTCTCATTCATCATGCAACCGAGTTGCGTGATTCCAAATTTCTGTCCAATTGAAACTTTGGGCGACGAGAAACTCTCCGTATTTGGTAAATTCTCGACAATTCCATAAATAACATAATTAAGAATCATATCCATTTGTTGTAGAAATATGCAAACATCAATTTTCATAACGATTTTATTGCAAGGAAGTAAACAAATAAATTAATGAGTCAAACAAAATTTATTTTATTTATAAAAGCAGCGGAAAAACATTTGTCCTTACAATGCAAAATCTATTGAAAACTACGTAAAAAGAAAATTTCTAACAACTCTATCATAACTATCTAAGCTCAAAATCCAACCTTCAAGTCCATGCGATCGAGATCCATCTCTTGTGATTAGATTCATCTTGCTCTCTTATCAAGCTTCCTTTCTTTTCACCGATCCTACAAAAACATTTAAATGCAATCTTATCACATCATGTATTAAGAATCAACGAATAGGAACTTAATTAAGTTAGATAATGGATTTTACCTGAAGCGTAGTCATACTTTTGACTCTCCCATCTCTTAGATCTCTTAGGTAAATAGGACAACTTTGTCTCTAATGCCCCTTCTCTTGGCAATAAAAGCAAATTGACTATTTTGGAACAACACATGGAACTACTTCAGACATCGCCTTTCTCTTATGATCAAACTTTTCGATCATTGCATGTCTTTCATTGCCATTGTCTATATCCATAGAGGTCTTGAAGGCAGATTCACCAATCAACTTTGCTTTTCTATTGCGCCAAACCATTGCTGATTCAGCAGCAATAAGCATATAGGTGAGATTAATAAGGGTTACGTCGTGGTTCATCATATAGTACTCTCTTACGAACTCACTATACGAGTTAGGAAGTGACTGAAGAACCCAATCAACAGCCATCTCTTCACCGACAACGGATCCCATCATTCTTAACCTATCAATGTGTGACTTCATCTCTAAGACGTGTGCACACACCGACTTTCCTTCTTTATGTTTACTTGCTAAAAGGGCTTAAGTGATATTGAACCTTTCAATTTTACAATCTTGTGGGTTAGGGAGAATAATTGGAGGAGGAGGAGGAAGTGAAGCATGATTTCTTGTTCCTCGATCAAATCGTGGAATATCATCTTCATGTGGAATGCTTATTCCACGGGATTTGGGAAGACCATAGTTGTCGAACTTTGACATCTACAAAACGGGAGAAAAATGAATTCAAGTTAGTTGATAGATTGAGTCCTTAGTAAATCACCCAAATGAAATACTAAGGCTAGGACCCAACACAATACGCTACAACCTAGAAAAGGGATAACGTAATCTAGTTGCAGAATATTTGAAGGTAAGTGAATGATGATTCACTAATTTCCACCATTAAAAACGAAAAAGAAATTTAAGTTTTAAATCTATGAAAACTCCTAGATCCTTTGAGATTCATTGAACTTTCAATGGCATGTTTAAATCTCGATATGCCCCTCTTGTTTGTGACTGGGATGCCGAGGATCACAAAGCGGGTGTGAATAACCATGCAAACTTACATGGTGCCCTCACATGTTACAATCACCTATTCGATGTGCCGGTAAACCACACACACTCCACCGAACTATGACAAACATTGAGTCACCATTTTCTACCTTTGCTTAGAACCATTTAGTGTGCCGGTAAACCACACACGCTCCACTAACGTCTTCGCAAGGGCACAAAGTGTAATTTCATGGAATTGCATCAATTCACTTTTGCCTAAGTAACTAAGATTGGGAATTAGAGAGCGTTTAGTTACTTTGTATTTCATTATACTTATAATGGAAGGTTTCGTCCTATCCTACCCGTTCGGCTAACGACCCTCCACTAATCAAGAGTGCGGTGGGTAAGAGTGGATACCCATTGAATCGCCATTTTATAGGCAATTTCCTTAAACACCCCTTATAGATCAGCTTCGTGAATGAGGCCTACTAACGGTAAGACTGACTTTTACTCACACACACACACACATACACATATATATATATATATATATATATATAATGTTATACTTTTAATGTTATATATAGTATAGGGTGTATTTTACACTTTTAAAATATTAGGCGGTCTAATTTAATAATTATACTTTTAATACAATTAAATTGTAAACCAAACTTTATATGGATTCATTAAAATTTCTTTAATTATACACCTTAATTAATTAATAAAACCATAAGGGTGTGAATTGAACTTTTCAAAACAATACTAGAGTTTTAGAATTTAACACTCCTAATTAAACCTTTTTAATCAACTTTTAAATTTCAAAACTTGAGGGCAAGTTTTGAAACATTTCAAAACAATTTAGTTTTAATCTATCTTAAAATTTCGAATTTATGACATTTAAATTAAAATTTTAAATATTAAAACTCTTGATTTAATAATTATCTTGAATTAGACTATTAATTTAATTATTAAATCATAAGGGATTATCTAAATAATAAGGATAATTACCATTTATACATTTAAGTTATCCTAATCCCTTAAATATCTATATAGATTTCGAAAATATGGATAGATAATGCAAGATCTTGAATTACCATATATAACAATTAGAGGATAATTATAAGAGATGGGATAATCCAAATCCCTAAAAGTTAGGATCTTATCTTGGGGAGGAGGCAAATTTCGAAAATCAAGGGATTATAACAAACCCTAGATTTCGAAATTTAAGGGTTTAAGGAAAGGATTTGAAGATCTTATCCAAACTCTTGCAAATTAGGGTTTGCAAACCCTAATCTCAAAAAACGCTAGCCTCCTAGGGTTTATTGGCAATAAACCCTAATATGTCAAGTTCATACAATTGAAACCAGAACTGGGCTCTGATACCACTGATGGGTTTTGGTCATAAGACATCCTATGTGCTCTTATAAACCCTAATGCTTGGATCTAGGTTTCTCTATTGTACATGCTTTCAATCCAAGACTATAAACCCTAATTCTAGTATATGAAATCGATATTAACATATGAATGGGTTTAAGAACATACCTTGATTGTTATAGAGCAATAACAATCCTAATTCATCATTGAATTGACTTTGGAATGCTTAGAGTCACAAGTGTCACTCCTCTAATGGCTTACAAACACCAAGAGCAAATGGAGAAGGTATAAAGAGAGAGGAGAGAGGTTAGAATTCGTCCTTAGGACTCCTTGGGAACAAGTACATGAATTCTAAGGCCTTAGGGACTTTATATAGGTGTAGAGATAGGGTTTCAGTCATTATCCTTATCTAGTTGGTTATCCACAAAGCAACCCATAAGATAATCCTTGAATCCTTATCATAGTCGAATTCTAAGGCCTTATTGTTGGATAAGGTGTCTAAGTCCATAACTATTTATGGTATGTACTTGACCCGACCCGACATGGTCCATTTGGGTTGCATGGCACCATGCAATTGGATAGACTAAATGAGAGAAATAACACTTGGAGATTATTAATATATTATAAGTTCTAATATATTAATAATATTATTTGATTAGTTTGATCAAGAATTAATTTAGAATTAATTAAGTGATCAAAAGATAACTAATTAAATATATGGGTTGATTATGTAAATCATCCATATCTTGTATAGTGGGCTAAAAGGCTCCATGGACTATCAAGTTGGGTTCCACCCATAGGATGCTCCATGGATGCTCCATGGGAGTTACAAACCCACGGGTCATGGAAATGAAGAGTCATGACACATTAGGGTTTAACCCTAGATGTGTCAACACTATATAAGTAACATATTCTCCACCCAAAATCGGCTACACTAAGAAACAAGAGGGCTTGGCTGATTTTGAAGAAGTGAGTATTCTCTCATAAGTTCTTCCAAGAGCATTTGGTGTTGTGTGAAGCATTTGAGGCATCACACTTGGGGTGCTAGGCTCACAAGGTTTCAAGGAACACAAGCAACAACAAGGTAAGTTATTCTATCTATACTTTATGTTAAAATTGTTCCCCATGTATGCTAGATAGGAATATAATCTTGGAATTCAACTTTGCATGACAATTAGACAAACATAGATCCAAGGTTATTAGGGTTGCATGTACACTTAGGAAGTGTTAGAATGCTCAAAACCCATCAGTGGTATCAGAGCCTAGGCTTGTTTGCTCTTATTTGTGCTTAAAAGTTGAAAACAGAATCGGAATTCTTGCTGTCTGCGAATGGACTCGTCGAGTCTATAGGGGGGACTCGTTGAGTCCATGAGTATCTTCAACCAACTCGGCGAGTCAGTTTATGCACTCGGCGAGTAGGGTCGAATGAGTGCAGAATTTCGATTCAGTTGCTGAAAATGAATTAGAAACATTACCCTAAACTGTTTTGGTAATTGAAAAACTTGTTTTTGGTGGTGTAATGTCTTTGCTAATTCATTTACAACAACTAGTTATCAAAATTACAAAGTTTTATGTAATTTTTGATTGTGCTCATATTCATGTTCTTGTTCTTATGATGTTTTAGATGATCATAGGAATTATTTGTAACCTATTTGGTTGTTTAATTCTTGATCATAATGTGTTTTAATGGAGTCCATAACTTATCCTTAAGTTATGGAAAACCAAGAGTCACACTTGAGTTAAAACCATTAAGAAAAACACAAGAGTTAGAAAAATGAAGAGTCTTCATTTTATTACTCTATTAAACTCATAAGTTACAAGAAATGAAAAGTTTTGAAAGTTACAAAACTTGCCCTCAAGTTTTGGAACAAGTAAAGTTAAGTTAAAACTTTAAGTTCCAACCCCTAGAATTTTAAAAAGTTAAAATTCAACCCTTATACTTATATTATGATAATTTAATAGTTATATATATATGTATAAGAATAAAGTCGTCTTACCGCTAGTACGCCTCATTCACGAAGCTGGTCTATAAGGTGGGTATAAGGTTGTTGCCTATAAAATGGTGACTTAATGGGTGAATATTCTCACCCACCGCTTGGTTGACTGGTGGAGGGTCGTTAGCCGAACAGGTAAGACAAGGACTTATAAATTCTCATTCAAAGTATGATGAATATAATAAAGTAACTAAATGTTTATTAAATTCCGAATCTTAGTTACTTTAGGAAAAATGTGAATAAGGTGCTAATCCATGAAATTACACTTTACACTTTGTCTAAGTCGTTGGTTGAGCGTGTGTGGTTAACCGGCACACTAACTTGGACTTAACAAGGTAGGTAAAGGGTGACTTAAAGTTTATTATAGTATCGGTGGAGCGTGTGTGGTTTACCGGCACATCGATTGAGTGATAAACTTTAAGGGCACCAAGTGATTTGCATGGTTACTTCACACCTCGTTTTGTGATCCTCGGCATCCCAGTCACAAAACCTGGAGGGCACTCCCGAGATTGAAACATGCCTTTGAAAAGTTCATTGGATCTCAAAGAATCTAGGAATTTCTAAAATAAAAAAAAATAAAAAAAACCAATAAAAACCAAATATCTAATATTTCGGTTTTCGTGGTGGAAATTGGTGAATCGTCATTTACCTACCTTTCAAATATGGTATAGCTTAGATTACGGCATACCTCTTCTAAGTTATATTATATTGTGATTGGATCCTAGCCTTAATATTACATTTGGGTGTTTTATTAAGGACTCTCTTAAATCTATACTAAACTTGTTCTTCTCTTTCAGATGTCTTCAAATAATGCTTCTGGCTCGAATCGTAATGGCTCCTTTACTCTTATGAGTTTGTGTGGGAAAGTCACCTTTGATGGATCCAACTTCAATAAGTGGATCAGAAACATCAGGATGATTACCCGCTACGAGGACAAAGAATATGTCCTTGACAAGAAGCTTAAGGAAATTGACAAGTCCACTGCAACTCCCCAGGAGATCGCTGACTTTCATACTCATGAAAGAGATGCAACCAAGGTGGCTTGCATCATGTTGGCCACCATGACAGCTGAACTCCAAAAGTCTTATGAAGACTTCTACCCTTATGAAATGCACCAAGATTTGATGGAAAGATACCATCAAAGTGCACGAAAAGAGAGGTACGAAGTCATCTGCTCCATGATAACAACCATGATGAAGGACGGAGAGTCCGTCACGAGCCACATGCAGAAAATGCAAAGGTATGTGGATCGTTTGCTGAAGCTCAATGTGAACTTCCCTGAGGAGCTTGCAATAGATATCTTTTTGCACTCCTTACCATCGTGCTATGATCAATTCCGCATGACATATCACATGAACAAGGAAGAGGTCACCCTCAGCAAACTTCAGGGACTTCTCAAGACCGCAGAAACAGGTCTTAAGGGGAAGTCGGTTGCTATCACTCCTACTCCAGACTCAACTCCGGTCTTGGCAATCGGGCAAAGTCGAGGGAGGAAGAGAAAAAGATCTTCGAAGGGTACCAAGGCTCGGACCCTTGATGGCTCTTCTTCAAGTGGAACCAAGAAAGGTTTCATTACTCCTTCTTCTGACCCAAAAGAGGCTGAATGCTTCTATTGCCATGAAAAAGCTCATTGGAAGCGGAACTGCCCAAAGTACCAGCAGGATGTGAAAGATGGGAAAGTCAAACCCAACCATGCAGGTATTTACACTATCATTTCTAATAACTCATCCCATTCAAAATCTTGGGTCCTTGATACCGGTTGCGGTATTCATATTTGTTGTGACTTGCAGGGACTAGGAAGAAGTGAGAATGTGGAGCAAGGAAGAATAAACTTAATCATGGGGAATAGGAAAGTTACACCTGTCACCAAGATTGGAGTTTATACTTTATTGCTAAGTAGTGGGTTAAATTTAGATTTGAATAAATGTTGTTATTCGCCAGAAATGGCAAGAAATATTATTTCCTTTCATGCATTGTACAAACAAGGTTTCACCTTTTCGTTTGATAATGAAGTTGGTTCGATTAATGCTTTCTTTAATAATGTACTTTATTTTAAAGCATTACCTTGTAATGGTGTGTATGAAGCTGTATCTATTGTAGATAACTTAGGAAATAATGTTTTGTGTATTGATTCTACTAATAATAATAACTTGGATAAAGCATCATTATGGCATTGTCGTCTTGGACATATAAGCAAGAAACGCATAGGCCAACTCCAAAAGGATGGAGTCTTGGAGTCGTTTGACCTAAAGTCAAATGATAGTTACGAATCATGCTTACTTGGAAAAATGACAAAGTCACCCTTCACAGGCTCGTGTGAAAGGGGTGAAGGTTTGTTGGACCTTATACACACGGATGTGTGTGGACCATTCAAACATGCCACAAGAGATGCTAATCGTTATTATTTGACTTTTACTGATGATTACAGTAGATATGGATATGTCTACTTAATCAAGCATAAGTCAAAGACTTTCGAGAAGTTTAAGGAATTTAAACAGGAAGTCGAGAATCAATTGGGCAGGAACATTAAGATGCTTCGATCCGATCGAGGTGGTGAGTATCTTAGTTCAGAGTTCCTCGACTATCTAAAGGAATGTGGGATTGTCTCACAATTGACACCTCCCAGGACACCGCAGTTGAATGGTGTGGCTGAGAGGCGTAATCGAACCTTGTTGGACATGGTTCGTTCCATGATGAGTCGAGCTTCGCTACCAATCTCATTCTGGGGGTATGCCTTAGAGACTGCCGGCCATATCCTTAATCTAGTCCCTACAAAGAAAGTTGCCAAAACTCCTCACGAGATGTGGACTGGTAAAGTACCTAAACTAGACCACATCAAGATTTGGGGTTGCGAGGCTTTTGTGAGACGCGAGACTCATGATAAGCTCGAACCCCGAAGCGAGAGGTGTATTTTCATCGGCTACCCACAACAATCCTTTGGTTACCTCTTCTACAGACCTAGTGACAATGTGGTCTTTGTAGCAAGGAGAGTAGTCTTTCGAGAAAGAGAGTTTATAAGCCAAGGAGACAGTGGGAGGAAAGTTGATCTTGAAGAAATTCAAGAGTCAAGTGGTGAAGGAACTTCAAACTCTAGCCCTCAACTTGAGGAGGAAACTCCTGTTGAGCCAATTGACGAATCTGTACCTCTGAGGCGTTCCACGGGAGTTAGGAGTGCACCTGAGCATTACTATGGATTCCATATTACTGCAGAAGGTGAGACACTTATTAGTGATGGGACACTAGTAAGTCAAGATGACCCTAACAGCTACGAGGAAGCCATGGCAGGCCCCGAGTCTGCTAAATGGAAAGAGGCTATGGATAGCGAGATACAATCCATGTATGACAATCAAGTTTGGAACTTGGTTGAGAATGTACCAGGTCGTAAGACTGTAGGGTGCAAATGGGTCTTCAAGAAGAAGACCGACATGGATGGTAAAGTACACACTTATAAGGCTAGACTGGTTGCAAAGGGCTTCTCTCAAATTCCTGGAGTGGATTATGATGAGACCTTTTCTCCGGTAGCCAAGATTAAGTCTATTCGGGTTCTGTTAGCCATAGCCGCATTTCATGACTATGAAATTTGGCAAATGGATGTCAAAACCGCTTTCCTTAATGGGAAGTTGGCTGAAGATGTTTACATGAGTCAGCCAGAGGGTTTTGTCAGCAACAAGTACCCTAATAGAGTGTGTAAGCTTGAGAAATCCATTTATGGATTAAAGCAAGCACCTCGCAGATGGAATCTTTGCTTTGATGAAAAGGTCAAGGAATTTGGATTTTCTAGGAGTGAAGATGAATCTTGTGTATATGTCAAGGCTAGTGGGAGTATAGTTAGCTTTTTGGTATTGTATGTGGATGACATACTACTCATAGGAAACGACATTCCAACCCTGCAGGAAGTAAAGTCCTGGCTTGGAAAGTGTTTCGCTATGAAGGACCTTGGTGAAGCTGCCTATATTTTGGGGATAAGGATCTTGAGAGATCGGAGTAAAAGACTAATTGGACTTAGTCAAAGTACCTACTTGGATAAGGTTCTGAAGAGATTCAGAATGCAAGACTCCAAGAAAGGAGAGTTGCCCATCCAGAGTAGTGCCAAGTTGAGTAAGACACAAAGCCCTAGCACTGAGGCTGAGATAGCACAAATGAGTCGAGTACCTTATGCTTCGGCTGTAGGTTCGATCATGTATGCTATGACATGTACTCGACCTGATGTAGCCTTTGCTTTGAGCATGGTTAGCAGGTTTCAGGGGAATCCTGGCAAGGCACACTGGACTGCGGTAAAGAATATTCTCAAGTACCTACGAAGGACTAAGGACTGGGTCCTTACCCTCGGTGGGAGTGATGACTTGAGAGTTGTAGGGTATAGTGATGCTAGCTTCCAGACTGATAGGGATAACTTCCGCTCTCAGTCGGGCTGGGTCTTTACCCTAAATGGAGGAGCAATTTCTTGGAAGAGTTCCAAGCAAGAGACAGTGGCAGATTCTACTTGTGAATCAGAGTATATTGCAGCTAGCGAAGCGGCAAAGGAGGCGTTATGGCTGAGGAACTTCATTGGAGACCTTGGAGTTGTACCAGCTATTAAAGAGCCAATGGAAATTTTCTGTGATAGTGAAAGTGCTGTTGCCTTAGCCAAGGAACCAAGGGATCACAGGAGATCCAGACACATCGACAGAAAATACCATTTCATCAGACATCGGATCGAAGAAGGACTCCTCGTGGCAAAGAGGGTATCATCAGATGAGAATCCGGCAGATCCCCTCACGAAGGGACTGACTCGGGTTAAGCATCTCCAGCATGCTCGGAGCATAGGACTGAAGGATGATATTAGATTTAGTAGTTAGATAATCTCGAAATTTGTAAAGTGTAATTGACATTTGATGATGAATAAAAGTGTTTTATCTATGAGTAAAGTGTTGCTATCTCTTGTCGATCGTTTACTATATTTCTTTTGCATGTTTTGACTTCCAGAATAATTTTGTTTGGTATAACATATTATTCAAACCTCCACAGTCGGTCATATGTCGGAAGTAGGTATGAATCAAGACTGTCATGTTTGGTTGTAGATGTCTTGGACAAGGCTACAACAATCATGAGTGCTCATAAGTTCTGAGCATTGGACACAACCCACGCTCACTAGAATCACTTCATGGAATTCTATCTCGAGTGATCGTGAGACGGTAATATCATATAATTCTTTAAAGCTAGAGATATGATTTGTTACTTACAAGTTGGTTATGCATTGATTGTACGAAAAACGCATTGGTAACTCGATGTTATAAAATCGTGCTCTTGTGTGTAATTCAATGAGTAGTAGAACAAACATATGAGTCGAAGTTTATCTATTCCTTCTTGGATTAGAAGCTGATATCTGGGCCCCTCGATGATTTTGTTTTGACATATGTACCGGGCCCGGTCAGAACTAAATTGATGTGTTCAATGAAGTTCTTTGTCAAACAAATCGGAAATCGGGAAACAAACTGTTGGACAATAAGTAAGACATTGTTCCATGTATTTGTCCGACTGATATCTAGAACAGAGGATTATATGATCACTTATCTTAAATGGCGTACCATCATCTTCTCAGTTTCGAGAAGCCTTGTAAAGAGCTACGATTGCCGATCGGTTCCTGAAGTCATACTTGCAGTAATAGTTATTAGACTTATCCAAGTGGGAGACTGTTGGATAAGGTGTCTAAGTCCATAACTATTTCTGGTATGTACTTGACCCGACCCGGCATGGTCCATTTGGGTTGCATGGCACCATGCAATTGGATAGACTAAATGAGAGAAATAACATTTGGAGATTATTAATATATTATAAGTTCTAATATATTAATAATATTATTTGATTAGTTTGATCAAGAATTAATTTAGAATTAATTAAGTGATCAAAAGATAACTAATTAAATATATGGGTTGATTATGTAAATCATCCATATCTTGTATAGTGGGCTAAAAGGCTCCATGGACTATCAAGTTGGGTTCCACCCATAGGATGCTCCATGGATGCTCCATGGGAGTTACAAACCCATGGGTCATGGAAATGAAGAGTCATGACACATTAGGGTTTAACCCTAGATGTGTCAACACTATATAAGTAACATATTCTCCACCCAAAATCGGATACACTAAGAAACAAGAGGGCTTGGCCGATTTTGAAGAAGTGAGTATTCTCTCATAAGTTCTTCCAAGAGAATTTGGTGTTGTGTGAAGCATTTGAGGCATCACACTTGGGGTGCTAGGCTCACAAGGTTTCAAGGAACACAAGCAACAACAAGGTAAGTTATTCTATCTATACTTTATCTTAAAATTGTTCCCCATGTATGCTAGATAGGAATATAACCTTGGAATTCAACTTTGCATGACAATTAGACAAACATAGATCCAAGGTTATTAGGGTTGCATGTACACTTAGGAAGTGTTAGAATGCTCAAAACCCATCACTTATCACCTTAAATTCGTTCATCCTTAATAATAAGATAATCCTTACCTTATTTTGTAACTATCACATAATTACAAATCAGCCCCTCTAGTTTAATTAATTACATTTGATCACAAAATTAATTCCTAATTAATTATTGACCAATATTAATTAAGCAAATATGATTTCTCCTTTAATATATTATTCTTATAACATATTAATAAATCATAATAACCTCTCTCTCTTTATTTATTTCTCCAATCAAGTTGCTTTGGTGAAGGCAACCCAAAAGGACCATTCACCATCGGGTCAAGTACATACCAAAATAGTTATGGACTTAGACACTAATCCAACACCTGGATCTTCATAATCGGTATGGAAGTAATATCTTTTGTAGTTTGAGAAGGTTCAGTATTGACATTAGTAGTAGTCACCATTGTTAGGGTTTTTGAAAGCTTGAAAATTCAGAGGGAATTGAGAATTATCTTTGAATGCGTAAAGTGACAAAAGACCCTTGAATCCCCTTTTATATGTAACCCTCCTATTTGAATTAAAAGCGGGATGTGCATTTAATGACTGCTAACGTGGCACCTTGAAAACCGGACCATTATTCCGTAGAAATAACCATGCGTCAAAAAGTATCTGTCCCTTCTCCGTAAATCCCGGACATGATATCATACGTCATTAAAATACAACCTGTTTTGTTTGCCCCAAGAGAATCGTAACCATCGGACCCCTTCGGATGGAAGTTAGGCTCTTTCACTTTTGGGATGAAAAGCGAAGTCATATGCCAGATGTTTGAAATCATCAACCTGAGTTGGTGTTACTCAGAACCTTAAGGATTTCGTGAGTGCAGTGTTCCAAAGAAAATTAGACAAGAAACAATGAAATAAAGATTTTGGGATTCTGTTATGTCAAAAATTTAATTTGACACGAATGCAGTTAAACCCCGGACAAAGGTTGTTTTGTTAATCATCAAGAGAGATGATCAACAGCTTGTGTATGTTCCCGTGAATTACAATCGAAAACTTGTAGAGAAGTTTCGAAGGGAATCTTTTGTAAGTCTACATAGGTGGCTTAATAAATTTCGTTACATATAAGCCTTAACATAAGGTGAGTAATTGTAACAAAAATTACTTGTTTGACCAGTGTAGTCAGTGAAAAGTGTGCTTTGAAAAATGTTTAAAGTAACTTTGGGATTCGAAGTAAACTCACACGGAAATCATATTCATGAAAAAAAAATTATGCTGGATCTTGTTGGGTAACAAACATCGTGGGTTTCGAATGTTTGATCAAGATCACTCATATGAAATGAATATGATTTGGAGTTTTAAAAATAGGTACTGAAACAAAAGTTTCGTAAAATCAGGAACATAGTTCCCCATCAATTCCTTAATTTGCAAGAAATTTGGGTTCCACTTTCATCACGGTGTCATGATGTCAGATCATTAACACAGATTGTTGATATGTCTAAGTCTCGATTGGTTTGATTAGAGACCTCTTGGACATATGTCTTCGTGTGTGATCGTGAAATAAATTTTAGATGAAAAAGATTGGTGAAGACACGAAGTGTACCTCTGTTATTTTTGGACAAAACAATAAACTCTTTACTCATATGAGAAGAGTTAGGTAGCTCAAGAGACTAATGTGAATACAAGCCTGATTAGGAATAAATTTTCGTATGAAAAGTTCATTAAGGCTTTTGTACACATACATTGAGTCATTAGAGGCTTCGGACAGCATGCAACAACATGCTTCTAGGGACATCTTAACTAGTTCAAATTAACTAAAATGTAAAGAGTTGTAAGATTCATTTACCTGACCCTAGATCTGCAAGCATGTGCTTCATCGTATGTTCAGAAAGATCTGCAACAAAGTACTTAAAAGACAAAAATATAAAATCTTTTTGTTGTTTTGAATTTTCAAAAATAAAGAACAAAATAAAATGAAAATCTTTTTGATGTTTTTGATTTTTCGAAAACGAAGAACAAAAAAAATGAAAATATTTTTGATGTTTTTGAATTTTTTGAAAATGAAATTACTCAAATAAACGAATGTACTTGTTGCAAACATACGACATTTTCCCAATTCCCTGAAAAATAACAATCATAAGAATGTCAAGCGTTCGAAGAGTTGACTATGAACAGTAACCTGTGAACACTAAATGATGAGACGTTATCACTAACTCAGAGCCTCTGAACCACTCTCGATCAGTCACTATTCTCCTTTTTCGCATGGAATTGACTTTCCATCGATCATTCCCAGTCCTTCCAGAATTTGTACAAAAGATTTTTCATCCAAAGCTTTTCTAAAAATATCAGCTAATTGATCAGTTGTTTTTACAAAATGTACTTCAATATTTGCGTCTTCCACGTGATCTTTGATGAAGTTTTAAAGAAGAGCTATATGTTTAGTCTTCGAATGTTGTACAAGATTATGACAAATTCTTATTGCACTTTGTGAATCACAATATAAAGGAATCTTTTTCATATTAATTGCATAATCACGTAATTGACTTTGAATCCAAATTATCTGTGAAGTGCAGGCAGCAACAAAAACATATTCAGCTTCAACCGTTGAGATCGATAAACATGTTTGCTTCTTTGATTGCCAACTCACTAATTTACCATCAAGTAATTGACATCCTCCAGTCATGCTTTTCCAATCCAAAGTACAACCACCCAAATCTGCATCTGAATATGCTTGAATAAAGAACCCAGTATTCGAAGGATACCACAATCCTAACAAAACAGCTCCTTTGAGATAACGAAAGATGTTCTTCACAACAGTGAGATGTGGTTCTCGAGGAATTGATTGATACCTAGCACAGTTACACACAGAAAACATGATATCAGGTCTGCTTGCTGTTAAATAAAGTAAAGATCCAATCATGCTCCTGTATAGAGTTAGGTCAATAGATAGTTTATCTAACGAAGGAGTTAGTTTTATGCCGGTTTGTAACGTCCCAAAATTCAAGGCTAGAAATTTCATTTTTATTTTAAGTTATTGCATAAAACCAATCAATATAAAAACTTCCATAATAAAATCTCATATCAAAAACCAAAGTGTCAATAGTTAAACAAAGTATTATAAAACCATATCAGAGTGTAATCCCAATGATCCAGTGTACGGAAAACATAGTGTGATGCGCTGCGACCAAGCCGGCTCCTTTCCTGTGAAACAATGTACCTAAAACACATAACACATAACATGGTAAGCATGCATGCTTAGTGAGTTCCCCAAAATACCACTTACACACATACGCCCTTCCACGCCATTACCTTCCAATCCATGTGTCTTAGGGGACTTCCGTCCCAACTCAGTAAACCTTCCGGTCCTACCCGTGTCGACCTTCCGGTCCGTAACTCCCTGACCTTACGGTATACATCATAATGCCTTCCGGATCATAACATAATGCCTTCCGACCCATATCAAGCATATCATACATAACACATACAAAACAGGTAACTAATCACATACAATGCATATATCTTATAATAGCATACCACACCTTTCGGTCACACATAGATACCCTTCCAGGTACAGCATAGTGAGAAGACTCACCTGGCACTTCGAAGTCCCGCAGACTCAATTCCACACTGCTGAAGTCCTGCAGACTCAACCTTAGTTGCCGGATGATAGATTGCCAATCTGTCAATATCAATACATCACCCAATTAATAATTGGGTGCCACTACATAACCATAAATACATACTTTGAATAATTACTAAATTACCCCATGTTTGGCTTTATTTAAGCCCAAGGCCCAATCCATAGGCCCAAAGTCAATTAGGAGTCAAAGCCCATCTATGGCCTAATTTTCCAAATTGTGCCCAAACCCCTTGCATGGGCCTTACCCTAGGCCCATTAAATTACTCTAGACCATTTGCTTGATCTTGGATAGCATATTTAATAACCCAATCATCAAGGCCCAATAGAAAGACCCAACAATAAACCCAAGTGAAATTAGGGTTTCACATAAAATGATGATTAGGGTTAAGTTTCCTACTTAACCCATTAAAGACTTAATCCATTAAGGACTTAAACCATAAAGTCCAATATTGCTTAAATTAATCTTTATCCATGATTATTATTTGATATCTCAAGTTATTAAATAATTCTTGTGTGTGTGACCCGATTAATTCTTAAAGTTAGGATTTCATTGGCATTAGGGTGTTCCAATCCAAATATTAGCCCATTTATCAATTCGTTGGACTTTTATGACAATTAGGGCTTTATTGGGCCTAATAAGCCCACTAAAATCTTATTAAGCCCATATGGGTTTTATTGGGTCTGTTAGAGTCCATTAAGCTTCATTGGGCCCATTAGAGCTTCTTTGGGACCATTAGGGTTTCAAGCATCCCCAATCGAGCAACTCACAAGACAAGCACACCGCCACCCAACACGGAGGCTGGTGGTGGCCGGAGGCGGCAACCACAGCCCTAAGGTGGTGCTTTTTGATTTCTTTTATTATTCAAATTTCAGATTACATTTTACAAGGCTAATCTCAACTAAACACACACAACCACTAAGACACACACACACGTTGGTTCATGGCGGCAGCCACCAGCTTATGGTGGTGGCGGTGGCAATTCTTGATTTTCGGCTAGACCCATGCACATCTCACGCAGCTATACCCACTAACACATCATAATACGCACACAGCCACCCTTGTGGTGGCTGGTGGCAGCAGAAAAGGTGTGAACGGCGAAAACCACCATGGTTGGCTGCCATGGTGGTGCCCTTGTTTTCCAGCGGCACAAACACTCCATATACACACAATAAACATAAACGGATAGGTATTCTACCGAGTACATACATGTGTGAAACCCACATCCAAACTAAGGCTTCCACATGAAACCGGAGCCGTAACGGCGGCTGAAAGATGGTTGGAACGACAGACTAATCGGAGTCCAGAGAAACAGCGTCGTTCACTACCGTATGGACCTTGGCGAACATCAGCTAGATTGAAAAGGCACAAAAAAGAAGGAGGAGGAGGAGTGGCTACATCGATACGAGATTGGCATCTTCTCCAATGGACGACAGCGACATCACGGACTCTCGGATCTGGCCACCGTGTTGGCGTCAACAGCGATGCTCTCGCTGCTGTTGGTAGTCGATCCGGCGGCTGGCTTCAGTGGCTTTCCGACTTCACAGGTGAGGATGCGGCGGTATAGGCGAAGGGAGACATAAGGAGGGTGGCAGCTGCTCCAACGATTAGGGTTAAGGTTATGGTGAAGGTGACGGGCTTAATTATTGGAATAGTGTCTAAGGCTATAACTATATTCGGTGGTGCATGGTCCTTTTGGGTTGCCTTCACCATAGCAACTTGAAGGATGATTTGTTAAGAGAGAGTTAATATTATAAGGAATAATATTTAGCTATTTGATTAATATAAGTCATAAATTAATTGGTATTAATTTGGTGACTTAAAGAGATTAATTAAATAAGAGGGTATAAACTGTCAATTGTTTGATAGTTAGACTTTAGACTATAAATCCATTAGGATACACCTTGGACGGATTCTAAGAGCTTTAGGATAGCTCAAATCGTCCATAGGGTTATCTATGGAATGGATTTGGATAGCCTTAAGAGAAGATTATCCAATTAGGGTTTAGGGTGAAGCCCTTAAGTAGTCTAATAGTATAAATAGACCCTATGGATGAGGGAGTTCGACACATAACCTTAAGCAAGGAACCTCTGGTCGAATTCCTCCCCTCTCCTCTCTCCTAAATCATCTTGCTTGCTATTGGTGTTTGTAAGCCATTAGAGGAGTGACAATTGTGACTCTATAAGCTCCAAGACAAACAAGATCAACAAGGGATTCAAAGGTATGATTCTAGATCTGTTTCAATATTGTTATTTAACCTAATTAGCCATTATAAGTCTTGGATTCAAAAGCATGTTTATTAGAAAGCCTAGATCCAAGCATTAGGGTTTTGCATGCGCACATAGGAAAGTTCTTATGGCTAAAACCCATCATTAATACCCGCTCATATGCACACCTTCGCTCATATTACAGTTCCAACCCCTCAAAGACCATTATGTTCAAATAATTACCACAGAGCCCCTATCTTCATAAATAATTATAAACTGAGTCCAAAAATTACACTTTTAACCCTCGACTTCTAAAATGGTGGCAATTAGCTGTTCGAGACCATCCTTTTATACATAATTATTTAGTTTAGGGCTACAAGTTCTTTATTTATTTATTTAATAAATAAACGGGTGTTACAACTCTCCCCCACTTAAATTAGATTTCGTCCTCAAAATCATTCCTTACCATTCCTTACACACCCAATTATTCTAGTAACATGGTCACCATCCTGGGCACACCCTAGCCTTCCTAGGGTAGCCATGACCAATCCTCGTAAAGCCCTACAATCCGTAGATGAACGAATTTCTCGCAACAAGGTAACATTTACTCGATCTGAATCTGCTGTCTCGAAATCATCTAAATCCCTGGCAGACCACTCATACTGAATCAATTTCCGATAACTCGAGGTTCCCATTATAAAACAGGATTGTAGACCTAATTATCTCTGCAGATCACTTGTACTTGGCCAAGGCCCAGATACTCCTGTTGTGAGTGACTTGTCACTCCCCAAAAATCAGCTATTCTGTGAGTACTTGCAACCCCAAATACCAATACTAACACTACCTAGACGCTGAGATTGCCTAAACACTGAATTGCCTGAAGCAGTATGCTACCACATGGCTACTTCCCACAAGCTACCGAGACCTCCTGGGTCTCAATTCGCCCGCCAATCATCTGAAATATTGGGTTCCGGCTCGTCTTCGGATCCAAAGGACTCACTACTTAGTCACCTCACATGAATTCTGAACGAAATCCTTCTCTGGAACTAGTTGCCACTAGTTATCATGACACTGTGTCTCTACTACTTTTTGATATAACCGATCGGGTCCATACGTCGAATCCTATCATCTTCAAATCCAAGGCTGAAAGTGATTGCTACCTGACCAATGGTAGCCTTATCTCACATGTCCTGAAGCAGTCTGTTGCTTCTCTGATCTCACAACTATAGTGGCGCTCCTACAGTCCTATCACTGGCTCAACCAGATCTAATCCATCTGGGAAATTCTGAAATCCAATCCGTGGATTTCCTCATCCTTACTGCTACACCCGAACTGGTGGGTACTACTGTTCCTTCCGCATCCTAACAACATGCTCCCAGTATCTACTAACCTAGTGAATATTGCGGCTACACCCCCAGTCCTACAACACTTCCCATGCTAACTGACCACTAGCGAATGCTACGGCTACCCCCGTAGTCTTAAAACACCTTCCATACTATCTGACTGCTAGTGAATGTTACGGCTACCCCCGTAGTCTTACAACACTTTCCATACCATCTGACTACTAGTGAATGCTACGGCTACCCCCGTAGTCTTACAACACTTTCTGAACCGGGTCGAACACGCACTCGACCTAACACATCACTGAACTAGAGTCCCAACCGGAACTCTCACTTGATTCCCGTAACCTGCCATCACGTGACCCCACTGTATCAGTACCGCACCCATGCCCGTGATCAAGGCGTCATAGTAAACCACAAAATCATCTACACCCTCTGGTAGGGCGAGAATCAGTGCCTCGTACAATTGTTGTCTGAGAGTCTCGAAGGCTATCTGCTACTCAGGCCCTCAACGAAAGGCCAGCAACTTCTTGGTCAGTCGGGTCAAGGGAACCACAATCCCAGAGAAGTCTCGTATAAGTCTCCAGTAATAACCTTCTAGACCTGGGAAACTCTGAATCTCAGATGGAGACCTCAGAATCTTCCACTGCATCACGACCTCTATCTTGGCCGGATCAACTAGAATACTCCTTCTAGTTGACAAGGTGCCCAAGATATTGCACCCCGCGCAACCAGAACTCACATTTGGAGAACTTTATATAAAGTCCCTCCCCCACTTAGATTCGAATAACTCTTCATTGGACGCAAGAATTGAAGGATTTCCAATCCTTCTCGCTTCCTAGTATCCCCTTGACGACAGCCTGCACTTACCAGTGCTAGCGATCCGTCACCAATCAAACCCTAAGATCGCCCATCCTCTGAAATCTTGAGGAGTACTCTTGAAATCTGGTCCAATCTAACGCCTCAATCCATCTCCCATGTTGTCAGTTGAAGACCTTAATTTTCACTCTGGCTGATGAATCCTTATTCCCACTTCCAATCTCGTAGCACCACTGAAATCTAACCGAACATAGCCCACACGAGAATATAATTCTCTTGATCATGCGATGACCAACCACTTATGCATCTAGCACTTGCGACTGACACTACCCTTTTCATGTCACCTGCTCTGACCTAGCAACGATAGTGCCTTGAACTCCAAGGTTCATCCATAAACAATCACCGACCATACCTGCACATGGTAGAATCCTTGAATGTTGACTTCACTGGAACTATCACTCCAAACCTGACCGAGTATCCTCTAAATAAGAATCCTGCATAGATCCCTAACGGTACGCACAAAACCCACTCCGCAAGATGCCTCACTGTGTGGGTTCATTAAGGACTTTTCGGTATGCATGATGGCATATATGATGCTTGATAACCCAACACTAGCATAAAATCAACCCGAGATCTGACTTATCCAAACTCACTAGCAATACCAAAGCAATAAGTATTCCAAACATCCATCTAATAGTAGTATAAGATGGCATACCCGCAACATCTGGAGGAGTCCTGATCACCTCCAGCTCACATGATCAACCATGCCACATTTGTAGCAGACTAAACCCTTGGAGTGGCAAACTCCCTCGTGTACTTTTCTTGTACGCGCTGCACTGACTCAGGCCCTGCTGACCTTTCACCCGATGATCAAAAATCACGGGTCTCTTCCTGTGACCCTTACTATATGCACCTAGCACAAATATCTCTTCTCAAAGTGCTCCAAATCGATCTCGCATCTGCAACTTCATGGAAATCATATCGTTTAGGGTCTGACACCCTGTCACGCTCACTAGCTCACTTGCCAATGGTTAGCAATAACTGGAACATCCTCTATCCCCAAACTGGGTCACAAACTCTTCCCTGGAGCTTCTTAGATTCTCCAAGACTCTTACTGATTCGAGTATGGATCCTGTGCTTTCAGTAGTATGGGCCCAATACTACCTTCCACACCTATCCATACATTCCTCAGCAATCCTCCCGAATCCTCTAAGTCACTTCCTCAAACTGGTACACCCACGTCTCACTGAGCCTCACTACTAACCCACTGAAACGTATCCTAGGATTTCCTAGGTTCCCGAACTCACCCAGTCCTCAGTTGCTGAAAGATTCCCAGTAATATCAACTAGCTACCTCATGAATATAGCCACATACAAGAGAGATCAGATAATCCTTCGAGTAATAGACCTATCCCTAGAATGGTTGGACTTAAACAAGAGTTGCGCAATAGGGTCAAGTCTCTTACTCTAAGATTAACTGGCCTGTGTCCCACAAAGCACAAAGCAAGCATCATTCAGACAATGGAAACTCTAACCGTCATATTACAATCAAATCCTTCTATCCTCTAATCAGGAATCTGTACATGCAATTCAAAGGCTCATACAATTCGGCATAACCTAGACAGGCTATCCTATCACTGACTGATCAGTACTAGCATGCAAGTCTACAAGCACATATAATAGGCATATAGGGCATCCCTCCAAGATCGTTAGCCCTAATCGACCATACAGTTCTCATAATCATATCATAACATAACGTATCATAACATGTATGGGTATCTTGGGGAAAACTTACTTGAGCTCGGCTGATTGCACGCATCACACACTTTGTTCTTTTCAACGTTCTGTTCTCTTTTCAAACCTATTTTATAAAAAGATTTTAGCTTTGAAATTTTTTCATACCAAGTCCTTCGTTTGAGTTCAGACACACCCGAGATTATGTCCGAATCCCTCAAACCAAGGCTCTGATACCAACTTGTAACGTCCCAAAATTCAAGGCTAGAAATTTCATTTTTATTTTAAGTTATTACATAAAACAGATCAATATAAAAACTTCCATAATAAAATCTCATATCAAAAACCAAAGTGTCAATAATCAAACAAAGTATCATAAAACCATATTAGAGTGTAATCCCAATGATCCAGTGTGCGGAAAACATAGTGTGATGCGCTGCGACCAAGCCGACTCCTTTCCTTTGAAACAATGTACCTGAAACACATAACACATAACACGGTAAGCACGCATGCTTAGTGAGTTCCCCAAAATACCACTTACACACATACGCCCTTCCAAGCCATGACCTTCCGATCCATGTGTCTCAGGGGACTTCCGTCTGGTAAACCTTCCGGTCCTACCCATGTCGACCTTCCGGTCCATAACTCCCTGACCTTCCGGTCTACATCATAATGCCTTCCGGCCCATATCAAGCATAGCATACATAACACATACAAAACAGGTAACTAATCACATACAATGCATATATCTTATAATAGCATACCAGACCTTTCAGTCACACATAGATACCCTTCCAGGTACATCATAGTGAGAAGACTCACCTAGCACTGCTGAAGTTCGGCATACTCAATCCCACACTGCTGAAGTCCTGCAGACTCAACCTCAGTTGACGGATGACAGATTCCCAATCTATCAATACCAAAACCTCACCCAATTAATATTTGGGTCCCACTACATAACCATAAATACATACTTTGAATAATTACTAAATTACCCCAAGTTTGGCTTTATTTAAACCCAAGGCCCAATCCATAGGCCCAAAGTCAATTAGGAGTCAAAGCCCATATATGGCCCAATTTTCTAAATTGTGCCCAAACCCCTTGCATGGGCCTTACCCTAGGCCCATTAAATTACTCAAGACCATTTGCTTGATCTTGGATAGCCTATTTAATAACCCAATAATCAAGGCCCAATAGAAAGGCCCAACAATAAACCCAAGTGAAATAAGGGTTTCACATAAAACGATGATTAGGGTTAAGTTTCCTACTTAACCCATTAAAGACTTAATCCATAAAGAACTTAAACCATAAAGTCAAATATTGCTTAAATTAATCTTTATCCATGATTATTATTTGATATCTCAAGTTATTAAATAATTCTCGTGTGTGTGACCCGATTAATTCTTAAAGTTAGGTTTTCAATGGAATTAGGGTGTTCCAATCCAAATATTAGCCCATTTATCAATTTGTTGACCTTTTATGACAATTAGGGCTTTATTGGGCCTAATAAGCCCACTAAAATCTTATTAAGCCCATATGGGTTTTATTGAGTGTATTAGAGTCCATTAAGCTTCATTGGGCCCATTAGAGCTTCTTTGGGCCCATTAGGGTTTCAAGCATCCCCAATCGAGCAACTCACAAGACAAGCACACTGCCACCCAACACGGAGGCCGGAGGCGGGAGCCACGACCCTAAGGTGGTGATTTTTGATGCCTTTTATTATTCAAATTTCAGATTACATTTTACAAGGCTAATCTCAACTAAACACACACAACCACTAAGACACACACACAGACGGTGGTTCATGGCGGCTGCCACCAGCTTATGGTAGTGGCGGTGGCAATTCTTCATTTCCAGCTAGTCCCACGCACATCTCACGCAACTATACCCACTAACACATCATAACACGCACACAGCCACCCTTGTGGTGGCTGGTGGCGGCAGAATAGGTGTGAACGGCGTAAACCACCATGGTTGGCTGCCATGGTGGTGCCCTTGTTTTCCGGCGGCACAAACACTCCATATACACACAATAAACATAAATGGATAGGTATTCTACCAAGTACATACATGTGTGAAACCCACATCCAAACTAAGGCTTCCACACGAAACCGGAGCCGTAACGGCGGCTGAAAGATGGTCGGAACGGCAGACTAATCGGAGTCCAGAGAAACAGCGTCGTTCACTACCGTATGGACCTTGGCGAACGTCAGCTAGATTGAAACGACACAGAAAAGAAGGAGGAGGAGGAGTGGCTGCATCGATACGAGATTGGCATCTTCTCCAATGGACGACAGCGACATCACGGACTCTCGGATCTGGCCACCGTGTTGGCGTCAACAGCGACGCTCTCGCTGCTGTTGGTAGTTGCTCCGGCGGCTGGCTTCAGTGGCTTTCCGACTTCACAGGTGAGGATGCGGCGGTATAGGCGAAGGGAGACATAAGGAGGGTGGCGGCTGCTCCAATGATTAGGGTTAAGGTTATGGCGAAGGTGACGGGCTTAATACCCGCTCATATGCACACCTTTGCTCATATTACACTTCCAACCCCTCAAACACCATTATTTTCAAATAATTACCACAGATCCCCTATCTTCATAAATAATTATAAATTGAGTCCGAAAATTACACTTTTAACCCTCGACTTCTAAAATGGTGGCAATTAGCTGTTCGAGACCATCCTTTTATACATAATTATTTATTTTAGGGCTACGAGTTATTTATTTATTTATTTATTTAATAAATAAACGGGTGTTACACAGTTGCCATGGGTACTCGTAACTTTGTGCTATTTATCATCCCAAACTTTTCCAGTAAGTTCTTCGTATATTTTTCTTGATTTATAAAAATACCTTCTCTAGTCTGACGAATGTTTAAACTAAGATAATTGTTAATTTTACCCATCATGCTCATTTCGAATTTGCTCTTCATTAAGTCTTTGAATTATTTAGACAAAGCAGAGCCAATTGAACCAAATATGATATCATCAACATAAATTTGAACAAACATTAGATGATTCCCAATTTTATTACGAAATAATGTGGGATCAACTGATCATTGTTTAAATTTAGATTGCTTCAAAAATGAAGTAAGAGTTGCATACTAGGCTCGTGGAACTTTTTTTAACCCATAAACTGCCTTATCTAAAATATAAACATGATTAGGATGTTCTTCATTTACAAAACCTGGGGGTTGTTCCACATAGATTGTTTCTTTAAGCTCACCATTAAGAAATGCACACCTCACATACATTTGATAAACATAAAAGTTTTTGTGAGCTGCATAAGCCAAAAATATACGAACAGCCTCGAGTCTTCCGACACGGGCAAAATTTTCTTCGTAATCAATTCCTTCTTGTTGAGAATATCCCTTAACAACAAGTATGGCTTTGTTTCGAATGATATTTCGATCTTTGTCAGTTTGATTATTTAAAATCCACTTTAATCCGACAATTGAAACATTTTCAGGTTTAGGAATTAATCTCCAAACCTTGTTTCTTTCAAATTTAGAAAGCTCAGATTACATTGCAACAACCCAATCAGAGTGTTCCATTGTAACCTTAACATTCTTTGGTTCAATCTTAGAGATAAAAACATTAAACATGCAAAATTCTTGATGAGTATTTAATACCTCATTCATTGCATGAAGCTGTGCTCTTCTCAACACTCCTTCTTGTGGATTTCCAATGATTTGTTCCTTCGGATGACTTCTAGTCCATTTTTCCATTAGAGGATATGTTGGATCAAAGTCGAAAGGTGCATCTTCGAACATTTCATCATTTTCTGATCCGACAATCGAACACACATCCTTAAGATCCTAAAAATCTTCAACATTTTGAACATGCTCCCCCTCAACAACATCGTCAATTCACTCATTCTCCCCCTCGAATGAATGCTCCCCCTCAACTAGAGTATTTGAATCCACGTGCTCCCCCTCCACTGAATCATTTTGCATACGTTCGTCTATTTCTTGAGAAGTTGATGTTGATTCATCAGTAAACTTCGAAAATTCTTGTATGTGATTATCAAAAGCATGAGTTTCAGCATCGATTGCATGATCTGAAATTCCAAAAATCAAATCATAATAAATATCATCCATTTGTAAAGATTCAGTTTCAACTTGTGTTTCTTGTAAAATTGGATGATTTGCAAACTTATGCTCATTTTTTTAACATAGCAAATCATCGAATGTGAGATTGAAAGTTTGTTCCACTTTTCATGTTCGCTTATTTAACACACGATATGCGACAGAATTATATGAGTATCCAAGAAAAATCCCTTCATCAGCTTTTGCTTGAAATTTCGAAAGATGATCCTTGAGATTCATAATAAATCACCTACATCCGAAAACATGAAAGAATTTCACATTAGGTTTACGATTATTAAGAATTTTGTATGGTGTAATATCTAAATGCTTGTGTATGAAAGATCTGTTCTGAGTAAAACATGCAGCGGACATTGCCTCAGCCCAAAGATATTGAGGTAAATTCGCATATGCCAACATGGTTCTTACTGCTTCGCATAGTGAGCGATTTCTTCGTTCAACAACTCCATTTTGTTGCGGAGTATATGGAGAAGAAAATTTATGCGAAATGCCTTTGTCTACCAAAACTGAATCAAGCACATTGTTCTTAATTTTAGTGCCATGATCACTCTTGATTTTGCAAATAGTCTTTTTCAATATTGTTTCCATTTTTTTGATAAAATCAATCATGATTTGTGCCACTTCGGATTTTTGTTTGAGAAAATAAACCCATGTGAATCTAGAAAAATCATCAACAATAACTAAAATATACCGTTTCTTGCCAACTTCACAAGCTGCACATAAAGAATCATTATCATATTTAAGCACAGGTAAAGCTCTTACCAGATCTTTAATAACAAGTTTATTGATGTTTTAAAAGTTGAGATGTGAAAGTTTTCGATGCTATAGCCAGCTTAGATCGGATGTGACTTTCGAAAGAAGGCATACAGCAGGTTATCCTACAATTGGATTGATATCCAATGTAAACTTATCACCTTTCCTCTTTGATTTGAACATAACTTCTTTTGTATTGACATTCAAAATAATGCTCCCTTCTTCATTGAAAAGAACTTGATTGTCAGTGCCCACAACTAGTTGTGAAACACTTATCAAGTTATGTTGCAGACCTTCAACATAAGCAACTCGATTAATAGTAAATTTACCATTTGTAATCTTCCCATATCCTTTGACCTATCACTTCTGATTGTTTCCAAATTTGACAACTCCTAAATTTTGTAAGCTTTGAAAGTCTCATAGATTCTCCTTCTTTCTAGTCATGTGATGAGAGCGACCACTATAAATATACCATTTGTTATCATATTGCTCATGACATAGTACCTGTGATCATTGAAAGAATTTAGGTACCCAAGGCTTTTTGGGTCCTTGGAAATTAGATTTCAACATGGAATTAATTGAAGAATTTTTGACCTAGTCACAAACTTTAGTTTTGAGACTATCAATAATGTCCACATCATCATTTGTAGGAACTGAAACATAAGTTTTTGTTGGTTTCAGAAGTACACCGACTTTACCCTTCGCATTTTGAGTTTTTGACTGAATTGTCTTCGCTTTTGTGACTGGTCTGCAAGCTTTGATGGAGATGTTTGAATCTTTTGAGGATGAACTTCCATTCGAAGAAGTATTGACATACGTTTCATAAGCTTCGTTGATTTATTCTTCTGAATATTTGCTGGATTGATAAACTTTTCCTCGTCCTTCGAGCCAATGATCTATATTTTTCCTTGAAGTTATGTCTTTTTCATACGAAGCCTTTAATGTTTGTTTCTTCGTATGATTAGGAAAATTTTGCTTTTGAGGAACAAAAACAGTTTTTGGTTTTGAAACATATGATTCAGCATAGGAAGTATCAAATTTTGACGTGGAGTAAAAAACTTTGTTGAATGAGAATTCAATGAATTATCAGAAATCTTGCTTGAAATATTAGATTTTGACTCTTTCGAAAACTTTGGTGTTGTTTTCTCATCAAACTTCGTATGAGTTTTTGGACGATAAGCTTGTTTTACTTTTGAAAAAGATGAATTTTTCACTTTGAAAATATATTTTGATGACTTTGATTCAGAGACATTTTTGTTTGAATGATCAGAATTTTTCTTTTTGTCTAAATAATTATCTGAATTCACAGACTTAACTGGTTTTGATAATTTAGTTGACATTTTTCGAGACTCGATTGTTTGCCAAAATATTTTCTTTCGTGCTTGTCTTTTTATAACATTATTTTCTTTCGAAAATTTGGCGATTTGTTCTTTGAATTCCTTTGAATTTAGTTTTACTTCATCTTTAATTTCCTCAACCACTGGTTTAACAACATCTTCCTCAAATTTTGATTTTTCAATCCATTTTCTCTTTGGTTTTTGTCTTTGAAAAACATATGAATTTTTAGTTAGATTGGTTTCAGTTGTACTCTGATTTGAGAAGAACCCATCCTTTGAAGTTTTCATGATGTCTTGTTCCACCAATTTCTTGAATTCTGGTTTGATATTTTCAACAATTTCCAGTTGTTATGAAGACTTGGTTTTGAAAAACAACATCATCAATACACTTGAAAATCCGGTAAACCACCATATTTGCTTCTAGGTAATGAGTACCTAGTTCAGTTAGCACTTTTTCGAACTTATGTGTATCTCCATACACTTGGTCAACAACTATACGAGGAATTTATTTTTCCTTTGTAACTTCCTTTTTCTTCGTTTGTTTCTCTTCTTTCTCATCATCATCACTACCATCTGTTTGGCTGTCTTTAACTTCCACAAAGTCCACATCACAAACTTTCGAAGTTGAGGGTTGATCAGTTTCAATCTCAACCAACAAATCCTTACATTTTTCTTTACCTTTAAATGATGATGCAACATTTATAATAGACAACTGAGAACTATCAATATCCTCAATATCACTGATTTCACTAATATTGTCAGAATTATCCTCAACATCAGCAAAATTAGATTGAGAATCAGATGTTGAATTCTTAGTCTTTTTCAATATGTGAATTTGTTCAGACTTAGTAAAAGTGTCATTTACAATATTAACCAATTCAGTTGAATCAAGACATTCATCCACTTTGACTATTCCATATCTATACTTATCATTCGAAACTTTGTTAAAATCAGCTATTTCTTTTTTATAGTCATACGAAATGTTATCTACCATAGCTCTTTCATAAGCTAAAAATGGCAGCAATTTTCTATGTTGTTCTTTACTGATTTCAGACGAATGATGTAGTTCGTTTAATTTCCCATACAATCTTTTAGCAGAATTACAGTAAATGTTCATCTGGGCTAACAACAGTTTAGATTCACTACACAAATTATCCCTATCAACCATGATATTAGTTATTTGAAGTTCTAAATAATCTATCTTAGTAATTTTCGAACCTAGTTTCTTCTGTGTCTCTAGCAACTGCATAGACAGCTTCTTAGCCTCATTGCTAGAAGATACCACAATTGAATCAAAATAAGTAACAATTTCATCGAAAGATACTAATTCATAATTATAAGCATGTACTGGAATATTGAAAGATTCAAGAATATTACGTACCTTTGTAGTCATTGGAGATTTGTCAGCGGTTTTTGATACGAAGCATCTCCAATGAACTTCGTATGCCTCCTCATTTGATTCTTCCTCCATCTTCGCATACATTGCTCCGTGGGTCAGATTTCGTATCTCCTCATCATCTGATCCAGATGACCAAATTTAATAAGTTCAATCTTCTTCTTGTTCACCACAAGCAACTAATGAAAGATTCTTTGCCTTCGCATGCACCTCCTCCAACTTTTCCACATAATACACTTCATCCTTCGTCTTATTCTTTTTATCATCTTTCTTCCTTAGCATGCAATCATTAGCTAAATGATTAGCCCCGTTGCAATAATGACAATCAATCCCAACATCTCCCTTCAACTTCTTCTCTGTTTTTCCCTCAACAACCTTCATATATTTCTTCTCTTCCTTATTCTTCTCATCCCCAACACTTTTACTCATAAAATTTCATTTTGTTTCAGATGACTTCACCTTCAGATTGAATGGCTTTTTGAAGAACTTTTTCACATGATTGTTTGAATAGAAAGCAATCGCCTCATCATCTGAGTTTATGATGAACCCTTCGTCTTCGTCTGACACATCTTTCTCAGCTTCCTTTTCAGAGATCTTTGAAACCAAAGCTAGTGGCCCTACCAAACTTGCCTTCGATTCTTCAATAATTTCATTCACTTCGCTTTTCATGAGACTTCAGCTGATTGTACAAGTCATTCAAATTTGACGTATCAAAGCTATGTTGATTCTTAACCATCATGCTCACACTACGCCATTCCTTACAAAGACTCGTAACAAAAATTAAATTGAAATCCATGGCTAATCTGCTGATTCCATATCGATTGCAGCGATTGATTAATTCATTAAGACGATCATAGTAAACTTCAATTGTTTCACCATCTTTCTACCTGATGTCCTTCAGTTCCACTAAGCATTGCTTCACAGAGTTAACTTTCGTCTTCTCACTCCGCTGAAATTTCTCTTTGAGATTGTTCCAGATTTCCTTTGCAGTTGTACAACTCCTTACATAGTTGTAAACAACTGGAGGCAATGCTCCTCTTAGCTCTCTCATGCATCTCTTCTCTAGCTCTTTCAGACAATCAGACTGATTCTCAACTACGGAACTTCCAGAAGATGATCCAATTGGTTGAATATTCGTTGGTGGATTGAGATTATCAGAAATGCAATTCCACAGTTCTTCATCCAGTCCGTTGAGATAATCCTGCATACGATCAACCCATTGATCGTAATTAGAGACGCACACAAAAATCGGTTTCACTATTCAAAACCGGATCCAATCTGAAACCGGATTTAGTTAAAACTGGTTTTGACCAAACCGGATGAATTGGATTTAAACCGGATTTTCAGTCGGATCCTAATCCTACATTTCAAATTGGATTTGATACCGGATCGTAAACCAGATTTGCTAAAAACCGGATCCAAATGTGTCCCAAAATCCGCTTAAAACCCACTAAAATCGGTTTAAACCGGATTAGAATCGGATTCGGATTTTGACCGGATCTGGATCGGATTTTGACAGGATTCGGATCGGATTTTGACCGGATCGGATTCTTCATGACGTAAGCGAAACCAGATCGGATCCGGATCAGATCGGATCGGATTCGGGTTTTGTCCATCTCTAATCGTAATACTCAGGGGTTAGCATAGGAATTTTGGTGAATGATCCTAGAAGATGAGAAAATGAAGTCATGGAATTAAGATTGAAAGGCGCCATTGATGTACGGAATAAAACCTTGAGAATTTTTGAAGAAACTTTGAGAATTTGACAACAAACTATATGATTCAAACAAGAATCACTAGTAGAACACTCGATTCAATAATTCAAGTGCAGAATCGAATCACAAACTTAGATCTAATGAATTTTTCACTTTCAAAAAGTGCGGAATTTCTTAAACCAAAAAGTTGATTTAAAAACTTTTGAAAAGATGAAAATTAGATCAGAGATATGATTCCTGCTCTGATACCAATTGATGAAGCAAAGAATCAAGTATGAAATGAATAAGAGTTTAATGATCAAAGTAAGACTGCGAGATTTGAACAGAGATGTAAATATGATCTTGTTTCAGTTCTATTAATACATTTATTCATATATGAATACATTTATTCATATATGAATATAAATATTCATATAAATAACCACTTTCATTATACTTATTCATATATCAATACATTTATTCATATATGAATATAAATATCCATATACGTATTCATATATGAATATGACTTGTTTTGTCGGCCCAGTACGCTGAAGCGCTTAAATGAAAAATTCGAAATGAGTGACCCCAATTCATTGTTTCAATCCCAACCTTTTTTTTTCAATGGAACCATCATATATATACACACACCACTTTAACACTTCCACAAACCTTAACGCTTAGTTCCCGATTTGTAGTAGAGAAAAGAAAAGAAGAGAAAATAAGGTAAGAAGATAAAAAAAGAGAAATGAAAATAAAATAAATTTCTCTTTTGTGTTCCCGAGTTAGAGAGAAGTGGAAGAAAAAATTAAACATTGTGTTCTTTTTCTTCAAATCCTTCCAACCGAAAGGAAAGTTAGGAGGGAAAATGATCATTTCATTTTGTTCGTTTAATGAAACTCGAAAATACTAATTCCTTTTACTTTCTTTTCAAGTTTCCCATTTATTTATTTTGTTTCTCTTGTTAAGTTGAATTCGAAAACAGGTTGTAATAGTTACTAATCTCTAAATATTATTAAAAGAGAACCCTTAATTCACCAATGAAGCAATCAGAACCCTTGATTGAATTTCAATCTTATGTTTTCCACCATTAGATTAGATTGTTGACATCATCTTTTTCAAATAAAATTCAAACACAATTACATTTAATTATAAAATCTTTAAATTTAATAATTACATTATCAATTACAACATATCATTCTATTTATAAACGGGATATTAGTTTATCTAATTAATATTGTTCCTAATTTAACTCCCTTATTTTTAAAAAACTCATTAAAAAAGCATATCGATAATTTGGTCATTAACCTATAAAAAATAATATAATCCTATTAAATTAATAAAATATTTAAGAGTAAAAAATAAAGTCAATATTATTTAAAATTTATCTCTCGCTATATCACAAATAAAATATATCAATTTGAGATAATGGTTTTGATTTTAAAACTCATTAATTAAGCAAAACAAGTAATTTGAAATTTTGATTCAATAGAAATGATATCATTTTTTTCCAGATGAATAACCGAAAATCTCCAAGATAATATTTTAGGATCCCATTTTTTTTTGGAAGATAATGATTTCCTTATTGAAAAACAACTTATATATACGTTTATATTGAAGTTGTTATTCTTACGATTTTGGATTGAGTCGTATGATTTACAATGTTCATCTTCAACGGTTTTATTCTATAATTCTTTTTTCTAGGTTCTTTTTTTACCCTGTTCTCCTTCTTCTTCTACAATTTCTTGTATTTACTTTGTTCTTATTCTTGTTCTCCTTCTTCTTCAACCTATTAATGTAATATGTATTATGTTCCCCGCGTTTAATGCGGATCATAAACTAGTAAAATACTATATTACAAACTCAAACTATACTAACTATATAAATACAAAATAAAAGGACGAAAAATATATTCGGATTTTTGGATACCGAGTATCCAAAATATTTTGATATTACTATCCGAATCAAAATTGGAAAAATCGGATGTCCGAATTTCAGATATCCAAAAATCCACATATTTGGAATTTCAGTTATATTTTATAATAATTTTCGGATTTTCATATCGGATATTTGAATATTGATATTTTTGAACAACCCTACGTAAAAGATACACATTAGGCAAAATATGCTTCGTGGCTCTCTAACACGAGTTTTTAACAAAAATATATTTCATAATTACAATATATTTCGAAAGAGCTTTTCCGGTTAATAGTAAGTTTCCAAACGAATTTAGACTTAAAAGATTGCTTCACAACTTATAATTTATTTTGAAATTTGGCCAAATTGCAGTTTTAATGATATTTTCGATAATAATAAAAAATAATACCAAATAGTAGAAAATGATTATTTAAAATGGCCATTTTTCTTGTCCGTAGAGTTTATTTTTAGATTTAGTTTGACTGACTTTAATAGTGTACTAAAATATTAATCAATAATTGTAGAAGCAAATACTTTTAGATTTGTTTTAGAATAAAGTACAACAAAAAGATAGTTGGAATATCCACTGCAGATTGAGGCACATGCATCTTCACACGATTTACAAATAATATATATATATATATATATATATACACACTAGAATCTTTATTCGGCCCTAAAAAATTGATCCCTAAGCTATTTTTAAGTAAGTTGATTTTTCAAAGTATAATATCTTAAAAAAAAAGTATTGTTTTAATAGAAAATAAAGGTGAAAGGAAGATATTATAGTAAATAGTAAAATCAAAATATGTTGCATTTTCTTGTATTAATAAAAAACTGGTTAAATAAAAAAGTAGCAGCATCCTCTCAATAATTATATATAATAACATTCTTTTTGATAAATAAGCTGGAAGAGTTGATATAAATATTGTTTCTTACATAGATAATTACGATTTCCATGTTGATCCTAATCCAACCACATCCACCAACATATTAATGAAGCTTTTAAAAACAAAGGGATACAAACATAACCATTTGTAGAGTAAAACTAAAATTCATTTTACGACATGATTGATATCATATTAAATAACTTGTACATTGACCACACTTACTACCAACATGTGTTAAAAATTCTTAATAGGTGTCACACCCCAAAACCAGGAACGGCGGAAACGTTCTGGGGCGGAGGACGTCATGTATAATATCAACAACAATGTAAAGTAGTAAACAAGCAACAACATCATCCATTGCATTAATAATATAATTATTATACAAATGTGTTCTATCAAATTTTGATAAACACTAAAGCATAAATCAAAATGAAAGATAATCTTGAACAAGCTCCATCTTCCTTTCTCCTTGCATCGGTACCTGTCTATGATGACCTGAGGATACAAGTAATTTTGAAAGCGAGTATCAACTTTAAAGCTGGTGAGATCATAAGTATTTAGTGTCTTAATTTGTATGTGAGAAAATGTAAGTATATGTACTTAAAAGTATTGAAAGTGTATATGAACTGTAAGTGTTTGAAAAACCCTAGAATCCCTATGATTCATATTAATAACAAAAGGAGTCTTCTACCAAGACCTAACCGTTCTGAATGTAGTCTTCTACCAAGACTTAACTGTTCTGAATGTAGTCTTCTACCAAGACCTAACTGTTCTGAATGTGTGTGTCTCTTGTAAGAGGATGTATTTTCCAAAGTATAACTATCATTATTCAAAAATATAGTTTGTACAATAATGTTTAAGTGAGGTTATCACTAAAAATATGTAATGGAAAATCAATGTAGTACTATGGTGTAGTGTCCAACTACAACCGTACTTATTACCTTAAATCTAGGGTAATACTTCCAAGTACTGTAGTATTTAATAAAAATAACTACATCGGTACTCAACTGCCTTATTTGAGGGATAAGGTATAATGTGATGTCTAGATCCCAGACTATACGCTCCCCTATCAAAGGGATTTTGGGACCTACCCATGACCCCTGCATGAACGCAAGCCGTGAGCATCCACATTACCGAATGATCATGTATACTCGATATAACTATCACAATTGTGGTGTGATTCATCAGTATAGTTAGATCTTGAACTGGTTCCGTGCTATAGCACCTAATGACGTCTGTTCTATGTATATGTAAGTGTGATCATGTAATTGTACTCAAGTAAGAGCGATCATGTAATAGTATAGTAGTGTACTGTAATGTTCTACGTGTGCTAGCTGTAATGTGTGTTCTCTCTATCTAGCAAGTATAGTAATGTAATCATTCTAGTATAGTTGTATATGTTCTCGTCCTAGTATAGCTGTATATGTAATGTACTGAAAAGTTCTAGAAAGTATTGACTCATGAATGAACTGACTCATTGAATGATATCGCGTTCTAGCAATGGTTCTAGTATCTTCCTGAACTACCCATATGGTAGCTTTCTAGTAATCTAAGTGTACGTATGGACATGGATGTATACCCTTGCTACCCAAGGGCATAGGATGAACTGGAAGGACCTTTTATGACTATATATGTGTACATGATATATAACTAATATTTAAACGACCTTCGGACGAATACTCAAAATCCCACCAGACCACATCTCAAGGCGCGAAAAGGAAATAGGGTGGATAGCCTTCCTAAGTCTTTTAAACATTTCTTATATAAGTATACATATAGAGGCATGCAATTTATAATATAAAAGCATAAATAAGATTTGTAAGACATTTGAAATATAAGTATTATTTTAAGAAAATATCGACTTGGTGTCAATCTATAAAACAATTTGAAGGCATAAGTTTAATAAAACAGTTTAAGTATAAGGAAACATTTGTTTGAAACACGGTTGTAAATAAGTTTGAAAGGAAATGTACGGAGTAAGCTGTACAGTGTAAAAAGGAGTTTAAAACATATAAAATGTTATAACAAGTCATTTGAAGGAAACTGTTTGGTAAAACGGCTAATGAGTAGCCAAATCATTTGAATGCTGTATATTAATCACATGTGATTGATGTAATAAGTAATATAATCCTACTTGCTAATCACATGTGATTGACATAATAAGTAGCATGATTCTACTTGTATCCCCCCCCCAATAAAACATTTAAAAAGAGTTTAAAATATTAGTTAAGGGGTATGAACTCACCTGCGGTAAGTGACTGGAATTGAACGGACTGTTATCGTACGGAAGGATCGGACAAGTGCTTGGTGTAAAGTGGAGACTTAGACACACACAATGATCCTAATTACATATGAAAACATATGTATATAAATAATTAGTGATTATAACACTAATTATACAAGTAATAACATTTAAGCGCGAGGATAACACTTTTGGTCAAGTGCTAGGAGGCTAAAGGGTTGCAACAAAGGAGTGCAATGCCCTTAATGTGAGTTTAAGGTCAAAAGACCATATTCATTAGAGTTTACGGCCCAAGGAAGTAAGTTCCTGGCCGTAAACTCCCAACCAAGGCTTGGGATGGTACTTTCAATTACTACAACCTTAGTGGGAATTGTTTCAAGGCATATACAAGTGTTTGGGCACCATATTGACTCCTTTGGGGAGTTTACGGCCCAAAGACCCTTTTCCCTTGGAGTTTACGGCCGTAAACTCCCTTGGGAGGGTTCTTATTGTCCTTTCAAGTCTCTAACAATTCTAGGAACAAGTCTAGGCTTCAACCATTGGCTTAAGGAAGGTTTATGGCACTAAATAGGACCATTTGATGGAGTTTACGGCCATAGAACTCTTTGGGCCGTAAACTCCCTCACACATGAGGTTCTAAGAATTTTAAATAGTCCAAAACTCATCTAGGTACTTGCCCTAAAAGTCTCTTGGCCTTAGGAAGTGTTTAGGGTGTCATTTGACCCCTTTCTGGGAGTTTACGGCCCAAGAAATACTCTTGGCCGTAAACTCTTCAACACTTGAGCTTTTCATGAGTTTTCTAGGTCCTAAACACTTTAAGGTATTTGTCTAACATGAAGTCCAAGCCTTTGGGGGTGATTAGGGCACTTTTAGCCCTTGGAAAAGGGGTTTACGGCCCAAGAAATGTTCTTGGCCGTAAACTCCTATAAACTTATGATTTTGAAGTGTTTTGATGTCTAAAATAGTCACAAGCATATGAGGGTTAAAGTCCTTAGGCTTAAGGGGGTGAGTTAGGGCACATTTGTCCCTTGGAAATAGGGTTTACGGCCCAAGAAACCCTTGGCCGTAAACTCCAAAAGCCTTGTGATCTTGGATGATTTTGGACATGTAACAATGTTATAAAGCATATAACAAGTATTAAAACACATCTAGGGAAGTAGACACACAATCTGGGATGAAAACCCGAAGATCCGTGAGAGAGAAATGGGCTTTTCTCTAAATGGAATTCAACTAATGAACCAATTTGGCTCAGAATTCTATTTATAGTCCTGAGATTTTTGGCAGAAAATATTTCTAATCTCGGAATGGATTCTAATGATTCTAGGATAATGGAATTTACAGTGTTGCACAAAATCCTAGTGCAACCACTCTCCTAATACCCCTTTTTGGTGTAAAACCCTAATACTGCCAAACTTATTCCAAAAGTTTGAATTTTCACTGTAACTACTCTACCACTATTGGATTGAAATGGTTTGATTTAGAATGGAAATTTCGGGTTGTCACATCATCCCCTTGTTAAAGGGAATTTCATCCCGAAATTAGAATTTAGGCAAGGAAGTATGCACGAATGATTGAGTCGTGAGGAGAAAACTTCCTAATTGATTGGTTCTAGCGCACTTAAGTGAAATTGGGCTCTCGGTTGGCATTCCAACGAACCTTCACTAACTGGCGACGACATTGCTTCGTCCGCTTGACCTCTCGGTCGAGGGTCACCATGGTTCTAATACGAAGGCGAGGATCTCGACGAGTGGGCTTGCAAGAGTCCTAACGGAAAGGTATAGTTTCACGATCGAGATGCGAAGAGTAGAAAGTATGTCACTGAGTTCGCGGAGTAGATCTAGTTTGTGCGAGGCACACGACCGATTCTGATAAGAATCTCGGAGGTCCTGTCTAACTTGGATTTAGCTTTCCACGCTTTACGAAGCGTATAAAGCCATTCCCATAGTGAGTTATTCTAAAGAACTTGGTCACTCACTTGGAATCTCAAAGGTTCCTTTTCTTGAGTAACTTCCCATTCAAGGCTACCCCTTGCTGGGTCAAAGTCGTACGAGTTTCTGTAGTTTGCGAGGAGTTCTGAATGAACTAAGGCGGTAGGTCGGTAAGACCTAGAGTTTGGCGAAGGAATGTCGGCGTCTCTGATGTCGATAAATGCTCAGCGGTTTTGACAAATCGAAAGAGTACTCAAAATTTCCCACACTACTAATAGTGGGTCTTAGAAATTTGACTCTTCAATTTCAAAACTCATGCTTTGAGAACATCGTTAAAAGTTTCTCTGGAGGAGATGTTTTCCCATGGGTTCCTTCTTACTACAAGGGTAGATAGGTAAGTCATTACAAGGAGAAATGACGAACTGATCCAGGTAAGAAAGACGTACCCTACTCATTTAGCTTATAAAAGCTATGGGCGCATTGGTCCTATCCGAAGGGTATCACTACGGACTTGAAGTGTCCGTATCGAGTTCAGGAGATAGTCTTCCGGACATCTTTCCCTAACACTCGAACTGGTGATATTCGGATCCCGGATCCATTCCTGGAAGTAGTTTCTTTCTTTGCGTTTGCTCAACCATTTTGTCTACGCGCGACAGAGATAACGATTTCTAATGAAAAATCTCGACGGAGTCCTCAATAACCGAGGTACATGCAATGCGATCCGTCGATCTCTGGAAGAATATGACCGAGGTTCTCTAGGGTGAGAAACCTACTCTTCTAATTCTATTTATGTGTAGTTCGCTAAGTTGTCCAAACTGTTCTTGTATCTCCGTGGGTGTTTAAACTATAGGGCGACCTATTTTCGGGAGTCGTACTAGGTTCTATGCTTGTTCTCATGACGATGTGATTACTCGTACTTAGGCAGTTCTCCGTCCTGAAGTTCATATTAGAATTCATACCTAGTTTCACAGTCACCCTTTCGTGTATACAAGTCATATATAATTAAGGTTGAAAAGGTAGTCGAATAACTGGTTCTTCTTTAAGTTCACATCCCATCGGGGAAAAAGAATTTAAAGTGGAATCATCAATTCTAAACCTGTAGAACCTTGATTATATATCACTCTTATGCATACATTCTTCAGTGATAGATCAACCGCATGAATCCCTGGATTAAACTTGACGTACTGCACGAGTGGTACTTCGGGGATTTCTTCGGAAAGAAATTAACTAATAGGTACTCCTGGCATGAGTACCTCGGCATTCTGATGTGACGGTTTCGCGGGAAAAGTGATCTAGAAGAAAGGGGTGTACGTATGAAGCTGTTTTCGTGAGGATCAAATTGAAACGAGTCGTATGATAATGTCGAAATCATACCGAAACTTAAAGACATTAGATTTGAACATAAGACGTTTACAGACAAAACACAACCGTGCAACCATCAACAGAGTTACAGTACTTTAGGTTTACCACAAGACTATTGCTGCGAATAAGCTATACTACAAAAGACAAGTATACGCAGCACGAGAGTCCCTATACAGACAGGATCTCGCAAAAGGTAAGACTCTAGTTGCACTAGTTCTAGATAGTTTTTAAGTCTGTTACAACGAAACGCCTTAATTACATTAACGTGGTTCCTGAGCAGGCTCTCCTGTAGCTGTGATCCTGAGAATCTTCCCATCTGCGCCAGAATTCTGCATTATCGGGCAATCTTTCTTGAAGTGCCCTGTCTCACCACACTGGTGGCATGTCTGGCTAGTACTAGCTTTGGTGACGGAATTACAGTGCTTAGCTAGTGTTATGTGGACACGAGTGCCCTCCTTGTTACTCCACTTTGAAAATTGCTTCTTAAATCGTTCTGTGCTATAACTCGTCTTGCGCGCAGGGTTAGTCTCGATGAAAGGGACTTGAGTGATGGGTCATTTCGGTGCTCCACAGTCACGAGCATGATGCCCTATGTTTAAGCAATTGCAACATTGCATCTCATGGCAAGTCCCATGATGATGGAAACTACATTTATCACACTTAGGGAGTTTTCCCTCATATGGCCTGCTCGGTACGGGAACGGCAGGGGTTTCCACTTGCTGCTGTTGTATAGCCGGCTTTTAGACTCTCTTGCGTTCCTTCCGGGCTTGACGCTTTCGTTTCTTGTTCTCTGCTTTCTGGCTTTGCGAGCCTGTGACTGTTACTGTTTGGTGACTTCCTGGATGGATATCACAATTGGGAACTTCATTCCCATCAGCAGTATCGACTGTGCTGCTAGCGCTACGGTGCGCAATGACCGCGGTTACGGCAGCCACTACAGCAGCTGTTAATGTCGTTTGAAAGGTAGCGGCGTCCATCGAAAAAGTAGAGGTCTTGTTGCTTGGCTGGTTGTTTCCGGATGACGACATGATTCTGTAATACGAAAGATAAGGATTTGTGAGCGACTTTGGTTGACCCTGATGTACTTAGATTGTTCATGTAAAGAGTAGAAGTATGTTCTCGAAAGTTGGACCTACATCCCCATGATGCAGTCCTAGTCACGGGTGGAAGTAAGTTCGTAGAATGGTCTCAAGATGTTTGTCGTTCGAGCTGAGGTATCGTGAGTTGGTGAATAACAAGATCCAACCACTGAAAGAGACTTGGAAGTGTCTCCGGAGATAAATTGCTATAGTCCAATGATTTGACTAAAGCATGATTCAGATATACTCTTATGAATGAATGACAAGAGTACTTGAATGAAGAATGACACAGAAGTTAGCCAACGGTCAATATCTGTGATATTCACGATGTAAAGATTCTGGAAAATGACCTTGTAAAGGTCTTACATCATATCCACTAAAGATAGTTCCTGACAGCATAAAGACCTAACTAAAGTACTTACGGTACAAGATAATTTCATAGAAAATGCCACATCCGGCATAGACAGAAAAATACGATTCCTTTTTATAAGGGAAATAAAGTAAAGCGTCTACTACTGGCGACGGTCATCCCTCTGGTGAACTCGTAGTTCAACCAATTGACGTTCCATGTCAAGTAGGTGTCTTTCGCACACCATATGGCGTACCCGGAGCTCTATGACTTCGGCTCGTGATTCGGCCAGTGCTTGTAGCAGGGTTTCATGGCTTCTCTCTGATCTCTCGTGTGCGTCTCCTAGATGAATGGTGTGGAGGGTATGCATTCTAGCGTAGGCGACTATTTCTGAAATCTGATGTAGGGCTGTCCTGCCTTGAATCTCATTTCGGGCCTCTCTACAGACCAAGATTGGCAAGACTATATCTGTTAAGCCCTCATTGCTCAAGTCGTAAAAGCTTCAGTCGCCATCAAATAGCATAGCCTGATCTTGTTCTTGGCTCCATGTTTCCAAGCATTCCACTCACTCAGGGTCGGGCCATGAAAAGCTGGATGAGGGTTAGGAAATGGGAAAGGGAGCTGCTCGGGGTAGGTTTTCAAACTCTGGTTCGGAGTTAGCATCAGACGAAAGGTCTTCATCATAACCAACCAGCTATGACTTCATTCGGAAGATACTGTTTGTCAAGGGGATGGAGTCCAGTTATGATTTCTTTGCGAGAATTTAGGGTAAGAGAATAATTATTAGACAAACTATCTAGATAATTATTTAGAAAATCTTCATTAGTTACATCGCTATTTGTGAAGTGCATACCAGCTATGTGTAATCTAAACAGGATAGACCTTCGAATAAGTGACCTTAATTCCAAATTCACACAGAATAGGGGTAAGGCAAAATTATCACTGATTCTAAGTCTATAACATCCTAATTACATGTAGCCTTAGTGTATCCACTTAGCAACTATCAACTTAGTAATGAAGATCCCGTTTTAATTCTCAAGTATAAAGTACTTATAGTAACACCAAATACACCTATAGTATTTAAATTTTAATGTTATGTTCTATTGTTCTCATTGTGGTAGGGTTGGTAAGATTTTAGCATTGTTGCAACCACACACTTAAACTTAGGCACATGCTAGTCAACCCTCGGATAATATAGGCGATCAGGCTATATCTTCCCAGTTTTGACCATATGTCTCTAAGCCCACTTGTGTTGTCCAACAATCGTAATTCTTTTGTACTGTCCTAGTGACACTGATTTTAGTATGAATGCAGCACGTATACCTACTTAAATATTTTACTATTTAAAGTATAAACACTTGGTCAGAGTATACTTTTTTTTATCCCTTATGTATTTATAGTTAGTATATCTTTTATGGATTGATATACTTAATTCACTATAAACAATGCTCTGATACCAATCTGTCACACCCCAAAACCAGGAACGGCGGAAACGTTCTGGGGCGGAGGACGTCATGTATAATATCAACAACAATGTAAAGTAGTAAACAAGCAACAACATCATTCATTGCATTAATAATATAATTATTATACAAATGTGTTCTGTCAAATTTTGATAAACACTAAAGCATAAATCAAAATGAAAGATAAGTCTTGAACAAGCTCCATCTTCCTTTCGCCTTGCATCGGTACCTATCTATGATGACCTGAGGATACAAGTAATTTAGTGTCTTAATTTGTATGTGAGAAAATGTAAGTATATGTACTTAAAAGTATTGAAAGTGTATATGAACTGTAAGTGTTTGAAAAACCCTAGAATCCCTATGATTCATATTAATAACAAAAGGAGTCTTCTACCAAGACCTAACCGTTCTGAATGTAGTCTTCTACCAAGACTTAACTGTTCTGAATGTAGTCTTCTACCAAGACCTAACTGTTCTGAATGTGTGTGTCTCTTGTAAGAGGATGTATTTTCCAAAGTATAACTATCATTATTCAAAAATATAGTTTGTACAATAATGTTTAAGTGAGGTTATCACTAAAAATATGTAATGGAAAATCAATGTAGTACTATGGTGTAGTGTCCAACTACAACCGTACTTATTACCTTAAATCTAGGGTAATACTTCCAAGTACTGTAGTATTTAATAAAAATAACTACATCGGTACTCAACTGCCTTATTTGAGGGATAAGGTATAATGTGATGTCTAGATCCCAGACTATACGCTCCCCTATCAAAGGGATTTTGGGACCTACCCATGACCCCTGCATGAACGCAAGCCGTGAGCATCCACATTACCGAATGATCATGTATACTCGATATAACTATCACAATTGTGGTGTGATTCATCAGTATAGTTAGATCTTGAACTGGTTCCGTGCTATAGCACCTAATGACGTCTGTTCTATGTATATGTAAGTGTGATCATGTAATTGTACTCAAGTAAGAGCGATCATGTAATAGTATAGTAGTGTACTGTAATGTTCTACGTGTGCTAGCTGTAATGTGTGTTCTCTCTATCTAGCAAGTATAGTAATGTAATCATTCTAGTATAGTTGTATATGTTCTCGTCCTAGTATAGCTGTATATGTAATGTACTGAAAAGTTCTAGAAAGTATTGACTCATGAATGAACTGACTCATTGAATGATATCGCGTTCTAGCAATGGTTCTAGTATCTTCCTGAACTACCCATATGGTAGCTTTCTAGTAATCTAAGTGTACGTATGGACATGGATGTATACCCTTGCTACCCAAGGGCATAGGATGAACTGGAAGGACCTTTTATGACTATATATGTGTACATGATATATAACTAATATTTAAACGACCTTCGGACGAATACTCAAAATCCCACCAGACCACATCTCAAGGCGCGAAAAGGAAATAGGGTGGATAGCCTTCCTAAGTCTTTTAAACATTTCTTATATAAGTATACATATAGAGGCATGCAATTTATAATATAAAAGCATAAATAAGATTTGTAAGACATTTGAAATATAAGTATTATTTTAAGAAAATATCGACTTGGTGTCAATCTATAAAACAATTTGAAGGCATAAGTTTAATAAAACAGTTTAAGTATAAGGAAACATTTGTTTGAAACACGGTTGTAAATAAGTTTGAAAGGAAATGTACGGAGTAAGCTGTACAGTGTAAAAAGGAGTTTAAAACATATAAAATGTTATAAAAAGTCATTTGAAGGAAACTGTTTGGTAAAACGGCTAATGAGTAGCCAAATCATTTGAATGCTGTATATTAATCACATGTGATTGATGTAATAAGTAATATAATCCTACTTGCTAATCACATGTGATTGACATAATAAGTAGCATGATTCTACTTGTATCCCCCCCCATAAAACATTTAAAAAGAGTTTAAAATATTAGTTAAGGGGTATGAACTCACCTGCGGTAAGTGACTGGAATTGAATGGACTGTTATCGTACGGAAGGATCGGACAAGTGCTTGGTGTCAAGTGGAGACTTAGACACACACAATGATCCTAATTACATATGAAAACATATGTATATAAATAATTAGTGATTATAACACTAATTATACAAGTAATAACATTTAAGCGCGAGGATAACACTTTTGGTCAAGTGCTAGGAGGCTAAAGGGTTGCAACAAAGGAGTGCAATGCCCCTAATGTGAGTTTAAGGTCAAAAGACCATATTCATTAGAGTTTACGGCCCAAGGAAGTAAGTTCCTGGCCGTAAACTCCCAACCAAGGCTTGGGATGGTACTTTCAATTACTACAACCTTAGTGGGAATTGTTTCAAGGCATATACAAGTGTTTGGGCACCATATTGACTCCTTTGGGGAGTTTACGGCCCAAAGACCCTTTTCCCTTGGAGTTTACGGCCGTAAACTCCCTTGGGAGGGTTCTTATTGTCCTTTCAAGTCTCTAACAATTCTAGGAACAAGTCTAGGCTTCAACCATTGGCTTAAGGAAGGTTTATGGCACTAAATGGGACCATTTGATGGCGTTTACGGCCATAGAACTCTTTGGGCCGTAAACTCCCTCACACATGAGGTTCTAAGAATTTTAACTAGTCCAAAACTCATCTAGGTACTTGCCCTAAAAGTCTCTTGGCCTTAGGAAGTGTTTAGAGTGTCATTTGACCCCTTTCTGGGAGTTTACGGCCCAAGAAATACTCTTGGCCGTAAACTCTTCAACACTTGAGCTTTTCATGAGTTTTCTAGGTCCTAAACACTTTAAGGTATTTGTCTAACATGAAGTCCAAGCCTTTGGGGGTGATTAGGGCACTTTTAGCCCTTGGAAAAGGGGTTTACGGCCCAAGAAATGTTCTTGGCCGTAAACTCCTATAAACTTATGATTTTGAAGTGTTTTGATGTCTAAAATAGTCACAAGCATATGAGGGTTAAAGTCCTTAGGCTTAAGGGGGTGAGTTAGGGCACATTTGTCCCTTGGAAATGGGGTTTACGGCCCAAGAAACCCTTGGCCGTAAACTCCAAAAGCCTTGTGATCTTGGATGATTTTGGACATGTAACAATGTTATAAAGCATATAACAAGTATTAAAACACATCTAGGGAAGTAGACTCACAATCTGGCATGAAAACCCGAAGATCCGTGAGAGAGAAATGGGCTTTTCTCTAAATGGTATTCAACTAATGAACCAATTTGGCTCAGAATTCTATTTATAGTCCTGAGATTTTTGGTAGAAAATATTTCTAATCTCGGAATGGATTCTAATGATTCTAGGATAATGGAATTTACAGTTTTGCACAAAATCCTAGTGCAACCACTCTCCTAATACCCCTTTTTGGTGTAAAACCCTAAAACTGCCAAACTTATTCCAAAAGTTTGAATTTTCACTGTAACTACTCTACTACTATTGGATTGAAATGGTTTGATTTAGAATGGAAATTTCGGGTTGTCACAATAGGTATCATCAACATTTTTTTAATTGGTAAATTTTCAATAATAACTCGAATATTTTTAGTTATTTCATTCTTGAATGATTGATCAAGTTTTTTATAATAACTTATCCAAATCTTGAATTGAGAGCATGTTGTTGGATTAGTGTCTAAGTCCATAACTATATTTGGTATGTATTTAGCCCGGTTGTGGATAGTCCTTTTGGTTGCCTTCACCAAAACAACTTGATTGGGTGAATATTAGAGAAAGAGGTTATTATTGTTCATTAATATATTAGAAGAATAACATATTAAAATAAAAATCATATTAATTTAATTAACATTGGTCAAGAATTAATCAAGAGTTAATTTTGTGATCAAAAGAAGTAATTTGAACTAGGGGGACTGAATTGTAATTATGTGATAGTTACAAGGTTGGGAAAGGAAACCCTAAATGATAGGGTGGACGAATTCTAAGGATAAGGCCTTAAGAATTCATCCATAATGGGGATTCTAGAATTATCTTATGGGTTGCTTGATAGCTAAGTAACCAAATAAGGATAATGACTGAAACCCTAATTCTTACACTTATATAAGAACCCTTTGGGCATGAGAATTCGGTTACACCTAACCATAGAAGTCTTAGAGCCGAAATTCTCCTCTTCCTTCTCTCACTTGTTTCATCCAATTGCTTTTGGTGTTTGTGATTCATTAAAGGTACAACATTTGAGGTGCTAAATTTCTTAAGCCTTCAAGATCTACAATCAACAATCAAGGTAATCATCTAAATCTGTTTTGTTATGCTAATTTCAAATTATGTACACTAGATCTAGGGTTCGCAAGTCTTGGATGAATTGCATGTACAATAAAGAAACCTAGATCCAAGCATTAGGTTTGCATGAGAACATAGGATGTTCTTTTGGCGTAAACCCATAAGTGGTATTAGAGCTTTGTTTGGTTTATTTTGTATTGATGCCTTGCTTGTTCATCCTCTCTTAAAAATCGAGTTTTTGTGTTCTTTGCTTGACGAACTCGGCGAGTCCCAATGTGGGCTCGACGAGTAGGATGAACTCGACGAGTCCATAAGGGGACTTGGCGAGTCGGAGCGTCAAACAGAGGGATTTTCAGGAGATATATATAGCTGGTTTTCTTATGAGATGCATACAGCTGGTTTTCTTGTGCTTTAGGTATATTACCTGGTATTAATTTTGAGTTCTATTACTGTAGATCCTTATCATGTTGATGACGATTAAGCGTCTAACAAAATAGATGAAATGGTGGCTGATGATGAGTGGAATGGATTTTGTATAATGCTATTATGTGGTTATTTTGGTATAGCTTTATTGTAATTGCTTGACTTTGTATTTATACAATCTTATTTCATGCTAATTTATAAATACTTTATTAAATCTAAATTTTCAATGTTCTAATCAAGAATCAAATTTATTGTTATGAACTTATGATACTTGAATTCATGTGGGATGTTGGTGATCTTTGCTCATACACACATACATACATATCAGGTGTTAAATGAAGATGAAGGCTATGATTTTGGAGGTTGAGATGGAGATAAGGGTAAAATGGTTATTTTTCATCAGTCAGTCCATTAGTAAGATGTAGAATCAAACAACATGATTTCTTACTCACTCATGATTTCTTACCCAGTTAGACCTTTTTCCAGTCAGCACTTTCTCAGCCAGTAACTATCAAACGGGACCTAACTATGCACTCACTTGTTAAAGTGACGATTTGAAATTTGGACAATGCTTCGCTTCTAGCAAAAATCTTTTCCTTTGACATTACCTAATATCGTTATCACTAAGTCTTAGTCTAATATTTATTGAGACTGATTATTAGTCTAGATTCATCATTAATTCAAAGTCTACTTCAAGATCTATCAACTAAGGATCAACCATGAAGGGAAGTCGGGAGGTTAGGTCATTCAGCGTATAACTTTTCTAAAATCCAACAACCGAACCAACGTGACCATTCTAGACATCTCTCCTATAAGTAGATTAATTAGCATAATGACTTGGAATTACTGATACATCTTATTTTGGTTCATAATAATGATTTATGACTATAAATATAAGTTACACTGAAAATAGAATAGTGTAGCTTAACTTACATAACTTTTAACGAAAATTGGGAAATTATGCGGGCATAACTCTGACTATAAAAACTTCTTTTCGTCGGCTTTTTGACGATTTAGAGTTTCTATATTGCACCCTAAAACTAGGAGAAATCAAACAAGAAAGAAAGAAGAATTCTAGAGAGAGTTTAGAGGAATTGTGTAAGGAAATATGAAGAATTCATCATCTATTTATAGGGGTCTAATTATAGAGTAGACCCTAAATTTCGTCCATATCTTTAACATACGAGCTCTATTCTTGACGTTATTTATATCCACGTGTTTCTATTTTCCGAGTGCTACAACTTTCATTTAGACACCATTAGCTAATTCTCGTTTTATCTCAGATTTACAAATCTGTATCAAATTCACCGCGCTTGAAGAGTAAGGACCAAGTTTCGTCCATATCTTTTGCATACGAGCTATGTTTTTAATGTTCTTTATATCGTTGATCTCATATTAACAAAAGCTTCAATTCTCATTTCGATTTTTTTTCTGTAAATTGACAGATCTAAAATTCGATTTGCGAGCTATACATTGTTACGCTAAATTTTAAAAAAAATCATAACTTCCTCTAATGAAGTCAGATTTGGACGTTCTCTATATGCACCTTCTCAGTTTAAAAATTATTATGAAATTCTTTTAGATCACTAAGGTTAAAAAGTAATTTATCAAAAATTTACTTTTTACGATACACAGAGCCGTGCTGGTTTAATTGTGAAACATCTACGGGTCATAACTTGTTCGTTATAAGTCGGATTTAAGTGTTATTTATATGTACAGAAACCTTTCTGACATATACTATAGCTTTTCTTAAGATGATTTATCCTAAATAATCCAACAGTTCATTTTTAACGATTATTGTCTCTAAATTGACTAGCCCGAATCTGCAGGCGTTAAATTATCTCCCCCATAGGATGATTACTTCCTGGAATCATAAACAAAAAAGGGTTTGTATAATGACTCTGCACATTATCTTTTCATCCTAGGTAAGAACTGTAACTTTTATATCTTGTCAAATGAGTATCTAACTCTTAGATTTCTTGACTGCTGGCGATGCTCGATCTTGCACCTGCTCCTTATCCTATGTTGGAATTTCAATCGTAACCTTCAAGTTACAAAATAAATCCTTATTGGAGACTCTTGCTCCTTAAACAGACTTAAATTAAGAAAAGTTCCTTATTTCGATTACCGTAACAGACTGATGTGTCATGTTCTAATGTCCTCTCATCGTATTATGCAACGCTTTAGACTCAGCTCTTTTTGAGTTAGATTCCAGAATGGAAGACACCTTCCTTCATGTTCTAATGTGATATAATCACATTCTAGCCAGTAACACGTCTATCTACAAGCTTCTTACTTTAATGGTAATCGTGATACATCTATTGATCGCTTCGATTATCTTTTAGTTCGATCTTCTAGCTTAAGTCGGATGCTACATCGAGCTACGTAACATACTCAAATTTTACGGATTTGATTTGATACGACAAATAGGGTTAGAATATCAATCATCTTCTTGGTCATTACCGAATCAATGGTAATGACAGGCATAAACAAACATAACCAATTAATAGTGCATTGGTAAACTTAGGAGTTTCCTTAATCCAAGTGCAAGTCCTGTGCTTCGGATAGTATAGGCCTCTACCACCTTTCACACCTACTCATACTCGTCCCAAGTATTGCCTCTTTGTTCTCCAAGTCCCCACATAAGACAAATCATATAGCAACTTAACATATCATATAATATAACTAAGGTTTATATTATTTCTTGAAACGATTACATAGATATTCAAGTTCCCCATACACTATGCCTATTATATTAGGCTACACTACATGATACTATCTATATGCTACTTTATATCTCGATGTTCAAGTATATAGAACTTACTCCTTATCCCTTGCATCGTCACCTACTTCATCAAGGATCATCTGGAATGCTCTTGCATTTGGGTTTGGCAGCGCATTCGGCCTTGCTGCTTCATTTTTCTTTGGGCAATATTTTATGCTCCTTTTCTCCGCATCCATAGCATACATTATCATTAAACGTACAATACTTGGAATTGTGACTGATCCTCCTATATTTATAACAAGTCACTTCTTTGTCGCATCTCCCATAGTGTTTCTTTTTACACTTCTCACACCGCTTAACCCTATACTTTTGGTCGTCCATGTTGGAATTTGAGAATCTTCATTTCTTATCGGATCTTGAGGATCCTTCAAGGTTCCACATTTCTCATGCCTTATCTTTTTTTAGAACCTTTTCTCTTATTTAGGTCTCTACATTCTTAGCTGCCCAGATGGCAGATTTCAAGGAGGTTGCTTGTTTGACTATTGAACCAAAGTCTATCGGTAGTCCACTAGCAAACTTGATGACCTTGGCAAGTTCAGTAGGAACTAAGTAAGGAGCTTACTTCATCTTCTCTGTAAAAGCTACAACATGCTAATTGACACTCGCCTTACCTTTCTTTAGATTCTGGAATTCGTTGTTGATCTATACAAGATCCTGCTCAGAGAAGTACTGCATTTCTAGTTACACCAAAAAGTATTCGTAATACATCTTACTAGCTTCTCCTTTAGGTATGGTATCAGCAAGTAGCTTCCTCCAGCTTAATACCCCAGTCTTCAACTGTGTAACCACGAGAACGGTCTTTTTCTTTTTGCTGCAACCACAACTTTCAAACATCATTTCCATCTTGGAGATCCAATCCATGACTTCCATCATTATTGGGCTTCCAGAAAGACTCGGTGGCTTGGATGCCATGAGATCCTTATACTTGCAACCACGTCCATCATCTCCTTCATTTGGTCGGTTCCTTCTAACCATTGTTGGCTCAGCTTGGCCGACGGTCCGACTGTAGTTTCCTTCCTGAGACCGTTCTTCATTCAACTCAAGTTACACAACAAGTATAGTTGGTTCATCCTTAATAGTATGTATCATTTGTATTATTTCCTCCCTTTTTTTTGCCACCATAGCTCGAATCATTACTTGGACTCCTGCCATCATGATTAGCTCGGGTGCAACTGCTACCTCTGGTGCATGCTCCATCACTCGTGGATCAGGCTGCTGATTACCATTTCCTAATCTGCTTTGAGTTCTTACCATGTAGATCTATACACCAAATCATACGTTCGGTGTAAAGTGATGAGAATTAAGGTAGGGAATCTTTATTTACGATAGACGTATAAATCGCCGTATCACTCTGAAATGTTACATGCCAGTGCTGATACCGTAATTAAACGTTTAGAAATCTGAAACTCATAAAACAACAACTGTAAGCATAAATGCTTAGTGAGTTCCCCAGAATACCACATACAACACATATGCCACTAAAGGCCATAGTACGACCCTCCGGTCAATGTGTCTCAACGAGACCCTCTAGTCCCGTAGCTCGTTGGACCCTCTGGTCTGGTCATAGCTCGCTGGACCCTTCAGTCCAGTCTATATCGTTAGACCCTCTGGTCCGGTCCACACAATTCATAGCATACATATATCAAAACACATAATCTCAAACATACACATAGCACACAAGACCCTCCAGTCTACACATAGATATCACTCTAGGTAATCTATAGTGAGAAGACTCACCTCGGATATCTCGGATAATCTCGCACACGTATACACTGATGTAGCCTCCGTCTAAACACATAAACAATTATCTTAAATCAATAATGTCTCTCCAGGCTTGACAAGTCTCTTCCATGTCCTCTAAGAAGGCTAAAAGACCATTCTACCGTTCAAATGGTCCACAAGTCCAATTGTTGACCAAACCCTAAAAGTCAACAAAAGTCAACGTTCAAACTTTGACCAGACTCGTCGAGTCCATGCATGTCCTCTTCGCCCCTGGTCCTCACTCGACTCGCTGAGTCAACCCTAGACTCAACTAATACATCTAACCTTCTAACCTTCTCCAACTAGTAGATCTAACCTGTTAACACTCGAAATTCACGTAAAGGTTCAAACTTTACGTTCATGTAATGCTTATAAGACCAAAAATGGAGAAATAACCTTTAAAATGGGGTTCTACTCTCAAGGCTCACATGAAACCTCATAAAGCTGGAATCTTGGGACATTTTGGACCTCTCAAGGTCTAGATCTATCATCTACACCCAAAGGGACATTGTATGCTTCACAATCTAACTCAAAATGGTGCAAAGGAAACTCTAGATTCAAGGAATCTATCAAATACACAAAATGGGAAGGAACCTATATCTTAAAACGTGAATCTCAGTGTGAACAATACAAATCCAAGCTCCACAATCGACCTAGCTTGGATTTTCTCACTCCTTCTTGCAAGGTTACACTAAAGGATGAAGAATTAGCCTCCAAAATACACTCTAAGCTTTCTTTGCTCTCTAGTGTTTTCTCATGGGAGTAGTGGCCGCAAATGACGGCCATAAGGGACTTTAAATACGGCTCAGGCCGTGAGATTTAGGGTTTCAATTTACAGCGTGGACTCGCCGAGTCCACGCATCGACTCGTCGAGTCCGATCATTAATCCATACAAGAATTCGCGATCCTACTCGGCGAGTCTAAGCGTCAACTCGCCGAGTCCCTCAACAAAACTCAAAATAAATAATTAAAATAAGATACCTGGGAATCCGGATGTTACAAATCTCACATTCATCGCTTAGCATTTCTAAGCTTAAGTCTGGAAATCCTACAGATTCATAGTTAGCTTAAACTAATGCTCTGATACCAACTATGACATCCCCAATTTCACGGCTAGAAAATAACGATTTGTTTATGCTTATTTAAAAATTAGAGTATCCTTTTGGAAGAATAATATTGTGGAATTTGTTTCTTAAAACATGATAACGATATTATTAAGGCATTTTCGAATAAATGTATTTTATTTATATGAAAATATTGGTATGTCATTGTCAATACAGAATCATACGAATAACAAAATATCACAAGCCTCAGAGTAACTAAACTAGTGGCCTAATACTCATTGAATATCTCCGCAAAATGTATCTTTAATATCGCTACTAGTGATACAATAAACTGAGTTGGTTAGGTTGAGAAACGTGGTGAGTACATCGGGTTTTCAACCCACAATAATATAATTAATATGTTTGATCATTAAACAATTAACCCAATTTCTCATCCCCATTATCTTCTTTATTCTTAAGGATCTACCCTAAGAATCATCTATACTGACAATACTATTTCAAAGATTCCTCCATGATACTTTTTAGTAGCTATACACTCATTCATAAGGATTCGTACTAAGGAATAGGCATGAAGTCCATCACTTCCAGGGTTTATTTAATAGGCACTAAGTCCATAGCTACCATTGTTATCTATTAGTCAATAAGTCTGTAGCTGCCAATGTTTATTTAATAGGCACTAAGTCTATAGCTGCCACTGTTATCTATTAGGTACTAAGTCGATAACTGCCAAATTTTATCTTGATTAGATAGTACTATTTTAATGAGTAAACCCATAATACATGTCAATAGGGTTTTAGAGTACATCTAATGAACACATGGTTCACAAACACCTACAGGTTGTGAGCCTACTAGCGTTCCACTGGACTGTCTAGAATAGTTTGTGGTTGTCATCTGTACTCTGCTAGATGACATCATCTTTAAAGTTAAGGCCTCTCAACATCTATTTCATCTTTCATCTCTCATTATCTATATCATCTTTCATCTCTCGTCATCTACTTCATCTTTCATCTATCCATCTTTACCTAATATATTTGTAGGTATAATATATATATATATATATATATATATATATATATATATATATATATATATATATATATATATATTTTAAATCAAGTAAAACATGTATAAATTGTTCATCTAGCATAGATATCATGAACACAGATAAGAAGCACATATAGCATGTATTCAAATTAAATATTGCGTATCTATATGTAAGATGAAAGTAAGTATGCACTCACTTGTTAAAGCGACAATTCAAAATTCAGATAATGCTTCGCTTCTAGCAACTGTCTTTTCCTTTGATGTAACCTAATATCATTATCACTAAGTATTAGTCTATTATTTATTGAGATTAATTATTAGTCTAAATTTATCATTATTTCAAAGTCTACTTCAAGATACTTCAAGTAAGGATCAACTAGACAAGTTGGGAGGCATGTTCATTTTGGCGTATAGCTTTTCTAAAATCCAACAACCAAGCCAACATGATCATTCTAGACACCTATCCCATAAGTAGATTAATCAGTATAGTGATTTGGAATTACTGACCAATATTATCTATAGGTTCATAATAACGATTTATGACTATAAATATAAGTTACACTGAAAAGAGAATAATGTAGCTTAACTTACAAGGCTTTTAGCGAAAACCGGAAAATTACGCGGTAGAATTCTGAATCTAAAAACTTCTTTTCGTCATCTTTTTGACGACTCATAGTTTCTCTATAACTCCCTAAAACTAAGAGAAATCAAACAAGAGAGAAAGAGGAATTCTAGAGAGAGTTTAGAGGAATTGAGTAAGGTAATACGAAGAATTCATCCTTTATTTATTGGGGTTTGATCATAGAGAAGGCCCTAAGTTTCATCCATATCTTTTGCGTACGAGCATAATTTTTGACCTTCTTTATATCTACGTGTTATTATTTCTGATTGCTACTACTTTAGTTTAGACTCCATCAACTAATTCTCATTCTATCTCAGATTTACAAAATCTGTATCGAATTCATTGCGCTCGAAGAGTAGAGCCTAAGTTTCATCCATATCTTTAACATACGAGGTATATTCTCAACATTATTTATATCCACGTGTTGGTATTTCCGAGTACTACAACTCTCATCTAGACTCCATTGACTAATTCTCATTCTATCTCAGTTTACAAATCTATATCGAATTCACATAGCTTGAAGAGTAGGGACTACGTTTCGTCCATATCTTTAACATACAAGCTCTATTCTCGAAGTTCTTTATATCCACAAGTTAGTATTTCTGATTGCTACAACTTTCAATTAAATTCCATCCGCTAATTCTCATTCTATCCCAGATTTACAAATATGTATCGAATTCACCGTGCTTGGAGAGTAGGATCTAAGTTTCGTCCATATCTTTTGCATACAAGCTCCGTTTTTAACGTTATTTATATTTTTAAGCTCCTCTTAATGAAATATTCAATTCTCTTTTAGATTGTTTTTGCTAAAAGTCGACCGATCTAAAATTCAATTTATGAGGTATACGCTCATACGCTAAATCTTACAAAAATCATAACTTCCCTAATGAAGTCAGATTTTGACGTTTTCTATATACACACTCTCGGTTTACTGATTACTACAACTTTCATATAGATAACTAAGGCTAAAAAGTAAGTTATCAAAAATTTACTTTTTACGATACGCGGAGCCGTGCCGGTTTAATCGCGAAATTTTGACGAGTCATAACTTCTTCATTATAAGTCCGATTTCAACGTTCTTTATATGTACGAAATCCTTGTGATATATATTTTAACTTTGTTTACGATATTTATCGTAAATAATATTCTATCAAAAAATCATTTTTAACATATATTATTTGTAAATTGACTATGCCGAATCTGCAGCCGTTACAAATGTCATATACGTAGACCATGATATAATCTTCATTTTATAGACTGCTCAGTAACGTTATTATAGTTATTTGGTTAATTTTAGTAGTAACCATAAAAAATATAATGTCAAGAGTTATTCTACGTAAGAAAACAATTCTTCAAATGAGTTATTTATCGCCGCCATTTTGCATGGAAACACATCTAGTGTGTGTATATATATATATATATATATATATATATATATATATATATATATATATATATATATATATATATATGGTTAATTTGTAATGAGATCACTAACTTTTATATGATCAATATAATCACTTTTTTAACCTTTATTTTAGAGTTTATCTTTTATCGAAAAAATCTAAAAATATGTAACTTCATCATTTTTCAATCTCTTTCCATATTGATATTCGAAAAAAAAATTCTCCAAAAAATGTGCATCATAAGCATATTTTTTGTACAAAAAAACTCATTTTTGAAAAAAAAAATCAAAATAAACGAATCACCTTCTATATTAACATCTTAAACAATTAAGATATTTTGAAAAAAAAATCTAGAAAATGTTTTAAAAAACTAAGCATATATGCACATATTTAAATGTGCGCATGATTTTTCAACCTTGATTTTATAGCTTATCTTATATCGGGAAAAAAATAACTACAAATATGTAAATCTATAATTTATTAATCTCTTTCATATATTATATTCCAAATAAATAAGAAAATTTACCTAAAATATGCACCCTATATACATATACACAAAAAGAAAATATGCATAGATGCACATTAGTGTAAATATAAAAAAGATCTTATTAAATTAGGATACAACTATAGAATGTATTTTTTTGAAAAAAAAACACAAAATCAAAACAAATATTTTTCTACTTATATGCATATGGTGCACATTTTACGTTATATGCAAAAAAAAAAAAATCAAATATAAGTATGGTTAGAGGTTAAAAAATGATAGAATTCGTATGTTTTTTGTTAGTTTTTTTTATACAAAATAACCTCTAAAAACGTTTTTCTAAATAATGTGCATTTGATGCACATGTTACAAATTTCTTTTTCGAATATCAATTTGAAATGAGGTTAAAAATTAATGAATTTGTATATTTTTATATATTTATTTGATATAAGATAAACTCTAGAATAAACGTTGAAAAAATGATCCTTTTGATCCTAACAAAGATAGTGATCTTATTTTAACTAAAGACAGTAAATAAAATCAGGACGTGAAGACACTACTTCTATGTTATTATTCTACCATGAATCTTTTATATGTTGTCTTATGTCTTTATTCGGTAATGAATATATATGAATAGTCATATTTTAATATTAACATTATAACTTGCTACAAATAAATATATGAATAATTATACGCTAAATATTCACATTAGAATTACAACAATAGAACATATATGTAAAACTCTTAGCAGAATAATAATATAAAAGTAGTGTCTTTAGGTCCTTATTTTATTTATTGTCTTCATTTGAACCATCCCTATATATATATATATATATATATATATATATATATATATATATATATATATATATATATATATATATATATATATCCGATAAGAAATTTTTTTGGTAGGAAGGTATTAAGTTTTTTTCAACATATTTTTTAGTGAACAAATCAAATGAATCTCTTGATGAATAAAATACAACATGATTCACAAAAAAAAAATCGAAAAAAATGATGTGTGCTAGGTTTGATTATGAACACAATCGATTCAAGAAAAGTTGTTAAGAACACAAGATGTAAATATAACATGGTTGGCTTGTATTAAGTCTGAAGAGAGTACAAAGTATGGAGAGTGTTTTACAACGGGAATGCTCAACAGTTGCTCTCTTCTCTAGTACTTATCCTATTTATAGGGTACAACAGACTCAACAAAAAAACATGGGCTAAACATTCTCGCTTCGAATATAAATAGTTCCTTGCGAATACATAGATTGTTAGGATAAAAATCCTTAATGATCGATAAGATTTAAGAACAGATAAACATTGAACACAATAATGATTCAAGAAAGTCGAATGATTAATCGTCATGCCTCAGAAGAACTCTATGAAGAATTACTACAGTAGATGCGTGTTTTGGGTCACAAAGTAAAAGATAAGAGTTTTTTTTTTTTTTTTTTTTTTTTTTTTTTTTTTTTTTTTTTTTTAAATACGATGCATGTATGCATCTTAAATACTCTAACCCTAGAATAAATAACGAGTGGACATGCCCAACTCGATAATACAAAATGACTAAGAAAAAGGCCGAATGACGCAACATGAAATACCAAACAATCTCCCTCTTTGCGTAGATTGAGGCATGAACCGATCACCCTTGGATTCACTTTTGAAATTCATAAACCTTTGGAATGATGCAAAATATGGTCTGAAGAACTTCCAAATACAAAAAAATCATATCTGAGAAGCACTTCATTTCATCCTTGCTATTTCCATTGAATCTCTTCACCAAATCCAATATATTATCAAGAAATTTAGTAGTGAACAAGTGTTTTTCGGAAAGGAAGAAACAACCTCTGAGATAGTCTGCACCGGTTCATTCCCTAGCCTGATACACTACACACCATTCCTTGCTATAGATCTTCCCTAACTTTAGCTTCTCAAAATCTTTTGGAGATTCCTTGAGAACAGCAGTAGGCTTTTTTCGCAACACCGCTGCAACCTCTACGTCCATGTCGACGATCTTTTGGATGTAAGACTTGATCATTATTTGGAGATGAGACATGACAGGTTTGTATTTTTCTTTTTCCTTCATAATCAAGTTGTAAAGAGCGAACCAATCATTAGGGTTTAGACAAAGCAAGTTAGCAAGGGTAAACTCGTAGCACAGACCGGTTGAACCTCTTGCAGCTTTGAACTTCGCGTTCGGAAAGTTGTCAGTCTCGATTAGCCCTGTGAGTTTCACATCAGTGATCTTGCTTAAAGACCAGGTCTCGTATTGCGGCTTCATATGCTTTAGATAAAAGAAGAATAAAATATGATCAGCCCCACTATTAGTGTATGGAGCGTTCACCACTTTCACAAAGGAACAAAACCTGAAAGCCTTAGTAGTGATTGGGAGATCCAATTACGAATCTTGTGAATTTTGAAGATCAAAATATATAATTGGTTCTAACGAATATTGGCTTGGAAGATTAAGAACATCACGCTAGATTCGCTTCAAAGTCCATTTGGGAAACAAGAGATTTTTGCTCTGAAGAGTTGCATGTGCCTCTTTCCCAGCCATTTCTTTTTCTTCAGCCTCATGGATGATTCGCTGGTGCTCATCCATTTCGGCTTCACAGTTGGGTATTTGATGTTGCGTTATTAGGCCTTTTGCTTAGTCGTTTTGTATTATCTATTTGGGCCTGTCGACTCTTTATTTATTCTAGGGTTAGAGTATTTAAGATGCATGCATGCATTGTATTTTAAAAAAACTCTTATCTTTTACTTTGTAACCCAAAACGCGCCTCTACAGTAGCAATTCTTCATAAAGTTCTTCTGAGGCGTGACGATTAATCATTTGACTTTCTTGAATCAGTATTTTGTTTACTGTTTATCTGCTCTTGAATCTTATCGATCATTAAGGATTTTTATCCTAATAATTGGTATGAGAGCAGGAGACTATGTAGTCTATACGCATCTCTTCGGTTTTCAGAGTTTTAGGGTTTTTGTTAATATAGGATCTAGTTCAATCGTCTTCATTTTCACATTGACGGCTTGAAGTGATCTTGATATTACCCTACGAGCAATCTTAGTTTACACGTCTGATTCTTTATACGTATCAAAGAATATATCATCATGCAGCACGATAATTCCAACATCAACTCTATAAATATCTTAAGTAGTATTGGATCTACAACAAGGATCTTGAATATGAAGTTTGGGTGCTCCACTTTGAAGATTATGTTCTCGGTTCAGAAGACAATGGCTATTTGATATGGGAAGCCATTACTGTAGGTCCGTTCATTCAAACTGAAAACAAAAGGACCATCAAAACTTAGAAGTAATACAACCAACTACTTCTTGATGTGAAGGATGTTCCTCAAAATGAGAGAGATAAACTGATCAGCAACGTCAAAGCAAAGAGGATCATCAGATTCACTTTGCAGGTAGAAATCCCTATTAAAGAAGAACCGAAACTTGAAGGGTAGCTACAACTCAGAAAGGGAAAAAGAGGAGAACAAAAGCAATTCTTAGAAAGAGGAAGATGAGAAGGAGAAAAAGAGCATGGGAGACTCCGGCTATGACTACAACTATTTTCATGGCAAAAATCATCTACACAAGGCTTGCATGCTGAGAAGGATAAATGAGAAGAGAGAAGGAGAAGATGATGAGTCCTACCACATGTGAAAGCTTGAGGAGATTAAAAAGAAAAAGATTGCGGATAACTCTATGCCTACTTTGATTGTGCAGGAAAATGTGGTTGGGATGAATTTGGAGGAGTTGACGTATGGTCAACCGACTAAGAGGACGATGAGGTTCGTAAGCCCACACATGGCAGGGAATTTGTTGCGAAAGAGGAAAGCTCAAGGTTCGTCAGAAGGTGTTTCATGGTGACAGGTGAAAGGTCACATACATAGGAGAATTCTACTAGAAGTGAAAGAAGGGATGGTAAGTATTTCACTGCAAAACCGAATGGTGAACAAATCAATGAGTGCGAACAACTGATCAACAAGGTAAATCTCATTCTTGAATCTCTAAATATTCCTGTGTCTAGATATGAGAATGAATTAAATGACCTAAAATTCACCTTTTCAAACATCAATGATAGTTTAAAACAAAATTAGTTAACAAACACTAACCTAACTGATCAAATCAGCAGGGTTTCGTCGAAGAGCGATGAGAGGCGAATGTGAATTGAGAATATCGAGTCGGATATGTCTAAGTATAGGGATCAGTTAATTTATTTGCAATGAGACAATTTAATGCTTTTGAAACAATGTAACATTTTCTGTTTAATTGCTTAAATGCTTTATTTTAACATTACTCAGTTGCACCTTGATTGTGGAATTGGTGAGAAAGTTCACAAGATGATCTTACCATTTCTTGAATTAAAGGAAGAGGAGATAGACGCTGACTGTTAGAAATGCAAATCCATAGTTTCGTTAGATGAAACTTCTGATGCATATAGGGTTGGATTGTATTGAATCATACATTAAGTCCACAGACCACAAAAATATGATAAAGCAAGTTTTGGACAAAAACGATAAAAAGCATATCAAAATTGATACAATACAAAAATTTGATTCATTGAGTACCAAATTGAGTTTGAAAAACAAAATAAATGTTGAAAGCACATCTGAATTTGATGAGGACAATGATATGAGTGAAATTTCTATTGAGAATGAGGTGGATTGTTTAGAATTTGTCAAAAACAAACCTGAATCTGCTAAAGATTTAATTTCTGAAAATTCGGTTGAGTTCGCTCGAATTTCTTAAAATAAACCAAAAATATTAAAAGCGAAATGAACCATTTTTCCCAATGTCCAACCTACTCCTAATCAAGTGTTTTCCACTTAAGGACTGGACAAATCCCAAACTATTGAAGTAACGTCCATCGTCAACGAAGACAACAAAGAAGGTTGAGATGATCACTTTTTGTCATCTCCTATAGATAATGCAGACGAAATGAAGGGTCTTTCTGAAAGAACCTCATGGAGAGTAAAAGGGTGATATGTGGCAGAACCACTGAAAAATCGATCCAACTATGAGAATGGAAGTCCAAGTGGAACAAAGGATAATCCAAATGAACCTCAGTCAGTTGAGAAATGATTTCATACAAGAAAACCGAAACCCAAGGCGAATGTTCACAAATCCAATGAGTAACTTGCAAAGCAAAAACGACAACGAAATCGGACATATAAGAGAAATCTCAATGAAAGGAAGCAATTTTAGCAATCCCAAAATTCCAACTACGTTCGTAGAGAAAGATCTTCCGATCTAAATGTGAAATCTCGTTCGCATGAGAATCGTGGTTTATGTTCGCATTGTCATTCCTGCAACCCAGATCAACCATCCAGGAACTTTGCTCCGAAACCCACTTTCTCAAAGAAGTCCAACGAGAAATCAAAATCTCATCATTTTCTACCCTCGAAAGATTCACCCAAGGATGTCAAAAGAAAGGGCAAGTTGGTCTCGGATTTTGATGCTCAAACCAAGAAATCCACTTCTAACCCAAAGAAAGTTAAGAAAGAATTTGTCAAGAATCAAATAAAAAATAAACAAAAGCAATCTGAGTCAAAAGAAACAAAAATAAAAAAATTATAAAATAAAAGTCTTCACCATAACTAAGAATGATAATACCACCTTAGTTAAACAAATTTATATGGTTGATATTGCAATTAGTTTTCCCCGTTCTTTTAAAGGCTCACAAGGACCCAAGGAACTTTGGGTTCCTAAATCTGCTTAATTTTTACAGGTTATACGTGACGAGTTGTTTGACAACGAATGATACATCGATAGTGGCTACTCGCGTCACATTACACGGAGGAAGGAGTAGTTGCGGGAATTTTGATCTCTCAAAGATGGTGGAAATGTAAAATATGGAAAAAAAATTCGTTTGGAAAGATCAATGGCTATAAGATGATAACGAATGGAGAATTTTCAATTCGTAAAGTGGCATATGTGGAAAGCTTACAAAACAACCTAATTAGTTTTTCACAATTGGTTGTTGGGATGGGGTTGAAAGTTTCCTTTGATGATGAAGGATCTAAAATGATTGAAAAGGAAACGAAAGCAGTTCTCTTAAATTCGGAGCGAAAGGGAAAAATGTATCCTGTGAATCTGAACCCAATACGAGGGAAGCCTGCCATATGCTTGCTTACGAAATACCACTCTGATGATAGTTGGCTATGGCATAGAAGACTTTCGCACCTCAACTTCAAAGACATCAACAAGCTTGTGTTTGTTGATCATATGCAAGGGCTTCTACTCTAAAAGTATGATAACGATCATTTATGTGCAGCTTGTGAAATTGGAAAGCAAAGCAGGAAAAGTAATCCTACAATTGTAAACACAAAAGTTATTAAACCTTCGGAACTTCTACATATTGACCTTTGTGGACCTTCTGTAATAAAAAGTGTCAGTGGTAGTAAGTACATTCTCGTTATAATTGATGATTTTTCACATTTCACTTGGGTGTTCTCTCTTAAAAAGAAATCAAAAGCTACTACCAAACTCAAAGAATTTATAAAGCAAGGTGAGCTTCAACTACAAAAGTTGGTTCGCAACGATAATGGGCTAGAATTCAAAAACCAAGTTTTTGAAGAATTTCTTGCTGAAAAGGGAGTCTCACACAATTTCTCTGCTCCTTACACCCCACAACAGAACGATGTAGTTGAAAGACGAAACCGCTCTTTGTGCGAAGCTGCACGAACCATGCTCACATTCGCTTGTCTGCCTTTATTCTTCTAGGTGGATGCAGTTGCGACTAGTTGTGATGCTCAAAATAGATCCATTCTGAATAAGCAATTTTCTGTTACTCCCTATGGAATCTCAAACAATCGCAAACCTAATGTTAACTTTTTCCATGTATTTGGTTCCAGGTGTTTTATTTTCAATTCCAAAGAACAACGAAACAAATTTTGTGTGAAACCTGACGATGGTATATTTCTGGGATATTCGCTAACCTCCAAGGAATATAGAGTTCTCAACAAACGTTCAAAGAAGATGGAAGAAACCTACTATGTAATGTTTAATGACAACTACTTGAAGAGGATTTGGTTGAAAGAACATCAATAGAAGGTAGTCTTTTCTAAGCCAAGTCCAGCTACGATTTCAATCTCCAGTCTTTATGACAAATTCATGCTACTTTTTGATGAACCAGAAAAGGCTGTCACATCCGAAGCGAAAGCAGCTAACAACAAAATGGATGAATTAAAGAAGATAATTGATGAAGCTATGAAAGACATGGACAATCAGCCATCAACTACGAACATACCTCAAGACATGAGGACTACATTCCAGAGGGAGAATTCTGACTCCAATGCACGTCCTCAGGGGGAGCAACCACCTCCATAAGAAACGAACATTCCATCGCAGCGGAAGGGTTACACTTCGTCTATTTCGTATGATTCACCTTCTGATATAAATAACTCACCCCCTACAGTGTCTCTCAAACCTCCATTCACAGGTGATACCTCAATCCGACTCCGAAGAAGTAAACGCTGAATTGAATCCTTCTTATTATCCAAACAATCCTCCACTAGCCAAATGGACTAGAGATCACCCAAAAACCGAAGTTATTGGTTAAACTTCAGCAAGTAGTCTTACGAGATCTCAGCAAAAAGAGAAACGAGCTGCATTATTCTCTGAAGTAGAATATTATATGTCTAACTCATTTGTTTCCAAGGTAGAACCCAAAACCATCAACACTTCTCTTGATCATTCTGATTAGGTGCAAGCGATGCAAGACGAACGCAATGAGTTTGAACGAAACAAAGTTTGGAGACTAATTCCAACTCCATCAGATGCATCAGATGTAGGTTTAAAGTGGGTGTTTTGCAACAAAATGGATAAATATGGGAACGTAATAAGAAACAAGGCGAGACTCGTGGTTAAGGGATATTATCAAGAAGAAGGGATCGACTATGATGAAACATTTGCAACCATTGCAAGGTTGGACTCTGTTCGCATCTTCCTAGAATACGCAACACAAAAGAACTTTGAGGTGTTTCAGATGGATGTTAAGTGTGTGTTTTTGAACGGAGAATTAGAAGAAAATGTATACGTGGAACAACCTCCTGAGTTTGTAAATGAGAAGCATCCAAATCACAACTACATCTTAGACAAGGCAATCTATGGTCTCAAGCAAGCTCTAAGAGGCTAGTGTGAAACTCTCACTTGCTTCCTTAAAATGTCTAAATTTAAACAAGGTTCGGTTAATCCAACCTTCTTTCGCCAGAAAGAGGGTGACCACTTGATGATCGTCCAAATGTATGTTGATGACATCATTTTCAGTTCTAGAAATCCCAACTTAACAGTTGAATTTTGAAAATTGATGGAAACAAAATTTGAGATGAGCTCCATAGATCCGATTAAATTTTTCCTTGGATTGAATATAACATAGGGACAAAAAGGGATTTTCATAAATCAGGAAGCATACACTAAGACCTTACTAGCAATGTTTGGTATGGTGGGAGACTCTAAAGTGAAGGTTCCAATGGCATTCGGAATGTAACCGACACCATCTTTGGAATAACCAGTTGCTGATATGACTCTATCGTCAAATGATAGGATCATTGATGTATCTAACACGTAGTAGACCATATATATAATGTTTTCCGTTTATTTTTGTGCTAGGTTTCAAGAAAATCCATGCGAACCTCATATGGTGGCTGTCAAGAATATCTTCAGATACTTGAAATGAACTTTATCAATTGGCATATGATACCCTGCGACTCGCCGAGTTCCTTCAGTCCTTAATCCATACAGACTCTTTTAAGACATGCAGTGGCTCCAAATTACAGATCCAAGTTTCTAAGGAATGCATTTCACGTAAAGTTGCAAACTTTACATGCATGCATGGCTAAAAAGGCTCTTAATGTCAAATTCAAGCTCACAATGGTGGGGGGGGCTTCATACTCAAGGGGCTTCATACATGACCAAGCTCGAAGCTTTATGACTCTAGAACCCAAGGAGGGTCCAGATATGAAGTTACAACTTCAGATCTAGCTCATACCCCATACTATCATCTCAATCAAACCACAAAAACCCTAAGTCTCAACCAAATGAGCTCTAGAAGGAAAATGAAGTAAAGATGATGACTTGCTACCTCCAAATGATGCTAACTGAGGTAGATTTCAAATTCCCATGCCTTCCTTGCTCCTAGACTCTTTCCCTCCAATTTCTTCCTTTCAAAAAACCTCCTTTGCAAAGCTTAAGATGCACAAGGATGAAGCACCACACAAATTAGGGTTTTTCTGAGCTCTCAAGGACTATAAGGAGGCCAAAGGAGGCTTATTCTTCCTTAAATAGGGTGCAAAACCTCGGGATCTAGGGTTTCTTCTACTAGTTGCTACTCGTCGAGTTCTTCATGGAATCGGCGAGTAGGCCACTAAACACGCGATCCCACCCCGCTGCTGCTCGATGAGTAAGGCAACCAACTCATCGAGTAGATCTTAAAACCAAATAAAATTTCATATAAATCTATACCTAAGAATCGAGGTGTTACAAATCTCCCCCACTTGAACTAGACTTTGCCTTCGAAGTCTGCTGGAGTAAACAATGCCAGGTAATGCTCGTGCATCTCCGCCTCCGGCTCCCATGTCCACTCGGATCCCCTCCGATGTTCTCACTGCACCTCCACCAATAGTATTTCTTTGTTCTGTAAAATCTTCTTCTTCTGCTCCAAGATGGCCACAGGCCTCTCCACGTAATTTAGGTGCTCATAGACCTGAATATCATCCAACGATACTACTGCCTCCTGGTCCATAATGCACTTTCGCAATTGCGAAACATGGAACATGCTGTGAATTCGGCTGAGCTCCTCCGGTAGCTCTATCCTATAAGCCACTTTTCCAACCCTGGCAACGATCCTGAATGGCTCGATATAATGGGGACCCAATTTTCCCTTCTTCTTGAAACGGATCACACCCTTCCAGGGTGAGACCTTCAGAAGTAGCATGTCACCAACCTGAAACTGCAAACCCGATCGGCATCTATCAGCGTAACTCTTTTGCTGACTCTGAGCGGTCTACAGCCGCTGTGTGATTTGCTGGATCTTTTCGGTAGTCTGCAATATTACCTCCGTCCGACCCATCACTCCATGTCTAACCTCACCCCAACAAACTGGGGTTCTATATCTTTGACCATACAACAACTCAAAAGGCGGGTTACCAATACTGGAATGATAGCTGTTGTTGTAGGCGAACTTTGCAAGCGGTAGGTGGGAATCCCAACTCCCACAAAAGTCAATGACACACACCCTCAACTTATCTTTGAGAGTCTAAATGGTTCGCTCACTCTATCCATCGGTCTGCAGATGGAACGTTGTACTAAAGTGCAACCGTGTACCCAGTTCCTCATGGAACTTCCACCAAAAATGGGAAGTAAACCTGACATCCCGATCAGAAATAATAGAGACCGGAACTTCACGGTGAGAGACAATCTCGCTGACGTACATGTAGGCCAATTTCTCAGCCGACGAACTCTCCCGTATGGCCAAGAAATGGGCACTCTTGGTCAACCTATCCACGATGACCCATATAACATCGAACCCCTTCGTCGTCCTCGACAACTTTGTAATGAACTCCATTGTGATCTGCTCCCATTTCCATATGGGAATCTCGAGATGCTGTAGCTTACCATGAGGCCTATGATGCTCGTCCTTGACCATCCTACAGGTCAGGCACCTCTCAACAAACCAAGTAATTTCTTGTTTCATACCGGGCCACCAATAACTCAAACTTAGGCCGTCGTACATCTTGGTGGCCCCCAGGTGTACAACAAAGTGAGACTTATGAGCCGCCTCCATCACTGTATGTCGGACCCCTCTGTCCATCGGAATCCAAACCCGACCGTGTTAGGTTAATAATCTGTGGCTATCTTGAATAAACCGGGCGCTCTCGCCCTTAGTCATCTCTAACTTCCAGCTCTCTGGTCTCATACCCTCACCTGAGCGTGCCTAATCAAGGTCACAAGCGGCGAATCCGCCGCTATCCTCATGCACCTTGCCGGGGTAGAAGACCCAGCTGACTTGCAACTCAATGAGTCCGCAACCACATTCGCTTTACCAGGATGGTAAAGGATCTCACAATCATAGTCCTTGACAACATCCAGCCACCTATGCTGCCTGATGTTCAGGTTCGGCTGATCCATGATGTGTCTTAAACTCCCTTGATCCGTGTATACAGTGCAATGGACCTCGTACATATAATGCCTCCAAATCTTGAGAGTGAATACCACAGCTCCCAACTCAAGATCGTGAGTAGGATATCTCGTCTCATGTGGCATCAGCTGCCGTGATGCATAGGCTATCACTCGTACCCTCTACACGAGGACTGCCCCCAAGCATGTGATGGATGCATCACAAAAAACTAGAAAATCCTCAACTCCTTCGGGGAGCATCAACACTGGTGCTGCACATAAACACCGCTGGAGGGTCTCAAACGCCCTTTGCTACTCAGGGCCCCACCGGAAATCCACCCCCTTCCTCATTAGACAAGTGACGGGTAGAGCAATCTTGGAGAAATCTCGAATAAATCTCCGGTAGTACCCTACTAATCACAAGAAACTCCTGATGTCTGAGGGAGATTTCAGAATCTCCCACTACATTGTCGCCTCGACATTGGCCGGGTCGACCAAAATTCCCTCCTGGGTAACGAGATTTCCGAGGAATTGTACCTTCCGTTACCAAAACCACACTTCGAGAACTTGGCATACAACCATCCTCACCGCAGAACCTCCAGCAGCTCCCTGAGGTGCTCGTCGTGTTGCTCTCGTGTCTTGGAATACACCAAGATATCATCTATGAACACAATGACCGAGCGATCGAGCATCGATTTGCAGACTCGGTTCATCAAATCCATGAACATTGCTGGTGTGTTGGTGAGCCCAAACAACATCACCACAAACTCGTAATGACCATAACGAGTCCAAAACGCAATCTTCTCCACGTGTTCCTCCCTCACTCTGACCTGGTGATATCTGGATCTCAAATCGTTCTTGGAAAACCAAGATTCACCCTGCAGCTAATCGAAAGATCATCTATCCTCGGGAGTGGTTAACGGTTCTTCACCGTTACCTTGTTCAACTTCCTATAGTCAATGACCATCCTGTGCGAACCATCCTTCTTCCTGATGAAGAGGATCGGTACTCCCCAAGGAGAACTACTTGGGTGAATAAAATGCTTGACCAGTAGCTTCTGCAACTTAGACACCAACTCCTGCATCTCTGGCGGTGCCAGACGATACGACGCCTTACCGATAAGGGCCGCACCCGACACTAGATCAATCCTGAACTCTACCTGCCTCTCCGGAGGCACTCCAGGTAACTCCTTTGAAAACAGATCATCAAGCTCTCTAACAACTGGAACCTCTAAAACTGAAGCATGACCCCCAATCCGCGTATCCATCCCATACGCTAGATAACGGGCACACCTGTGCTGAATGAACTGCCGAGATTTGGCGCCTGAACAAAACCCTACTCCCACTCTGGTGCCCTCACGATACATGACCAATTCTCCCCCACTTGGGATTTGAACTACCACTCGTTATCCCTCGCAGTCGATCATGGCGCCAAACTGACGGAGCCAATCCATCCCTACGATCACACAAACTTCCCCCATGGGAATAGGAATCAAATCTATCAAAACTCGCAACAGACACTCAAGCTCATCTACCAACACACTGAATTCTTGACTAAAAGTCTGAGATACAAACAACCTACTCACCCCCCGAGTTGAATAAAACCAAAATAGGAAAAGAGTTTACTAAAAACGTACCTAATCATAGGTATAACTGATAAGCATACCACATATATAATTACTGAAACAGAAAATAGAAACATACCGACAACCTGCCGCCTTGGCCTCCTCGGCTGTGAGCTGGAAGGCACGCCCCTAAGCCTTCGGAGGCTCCACCTTGACTGGCCTCCCATCCCCAATACTCAAAGTAGCCGATGCGGATCCCTGCGCCGACTTGGCAGTGAGCTGTGGACAGTTGGTCTTCACGTGACCAACCTGATGACAATGGTTTCAAATCCTCATATTTGCTGGAGGGGCGGACTAGAGACAGTCCCTGGCATAGTGCCCCTCCTTCGCAATTTGTGGAAACCACTTCCTGCTCGACAAACGCAAGAAGGACCCCTACCACACTTTCAACAAGTGCGGCTCTGCTGACCCCCGATACGAGTATTAGCGGCCTTGGACCACTTAGGTGCCGGCTGAGACTGTGTCGGAACTTCACACTACTCTTTCAACTGCAGCTCTATGTCCAACTCACGCCGCCTCATGACTTATGAAGATGCAAAAGAGTCTCACAACATTGCGTAGCAACAAACTGTTATTTGACTTGAGCATACTCAGATAACGAGTCATCTAAGACTGCTCTGAAGCAAACTCCGGGCAAAACATAGTCCTCTCCTTAAACATACGAGTAATCTCCATCACTGACTCCCCATCCTGCCTCAATGTCAAAAACTCCCAAGCAAGCCACCCCCGCTCAAAGCGTGGAGCATAGCAGGTGCAGAACATATCCCACAACTGCTCCCAAGTAACAGCAGCTTGCTGATCATCAGTTTACGACCCTGTCGTTAATCTCCATCAGTCGTTTTCCCCAATCCTCAACAGGTTCAGGGCGGACCTGACCTTCTGGTCAGCAGGACATGATCACATGAAGAAACAAATCCCCATGTCAGATAACCACCTCATATCCGTAATCGCATCCTACGTACCATTAAACATTGGGGGCTTCGAGTTATCGAAATCCCGATACTGGAAAATGCTGACGGCTCCTCCTCCAATCCCTGTCGCGGTTATAGCCGATGTGGCTGCAGCGGCAACTGTCTCTACTAGAGCTGCATACCGCTCATCAAAGTACTCAACTATCGCGGTCTTAATCGACCCAAACATCTCTAGTAGTTGCGCTAGGAACACTGCAGAAATCTCATCGTGTAGAATCTCCCGGATCTTGGCACCTAACTCCTCTGTCCCTATTTGTACCACTGGCTCAGGTGCTACCGGCACCTCCGACCCTTTGTCCCCCGATCCTGATCGTGATCCTGGCCCTAATGCGGATCCAGTAGTAAGACATCGTATCACCACCATACCTAAAAATATAACCAAGATGTCAGATAAATGACATCATATCAGGAGACCAATCCCCACAACCCTAGGGGTTGTGTCTTCCTTGCTACGCATATGGGTCATGTGCTTTCTGTAGTACGGGCCCATACCACCTTCCACACCTACCCATATTGGTCTCAAGTATCACCACAATGCCCTAACACTATCATCGACATATTATGCGCTCAACCCTCCCTCCTAGGGAATATCGACTATCTCACAACTGGTCTCACAGCTTCTCACGGCTCACACGTTAATGAAACTTTCACCAACCCTGCAGCATTAGTGTATGCTAGCCACACATAACGTTGGACCCGATAGACTTTCGAATATCCAATCCTACACTAAGTTCGAATCAAACATTCTCAGGTTATAAGATCTTGATTATACATAACCGTGATGGATATACTAAACATCTACAATTATGATGTCAATTCCATATACAAGAAACCTTAGGCTAGTAGGCATCACATAACCAGGAAAATCTAATCATGCGATTCCTGAAGACTCCTAGCCTAGCACTATTATGATGTTCTATCATATCATAATATCAATTAACTATACGGTATTTTGGGGTTTAGTTACAAGCTCTGACTGATCATACCCTCTGCATCCTCCATCCTTTATTTTGAAAACCATTTTAGTATTTATTTTGAAAATTCCCTTGATTGGAGACTGGATTCATACGAGCGTTCCTCCAATTCACTCAAACCAAGGCTCTGATATCAACTTGTCACATCCAAAATTTCACGCCAAATTTAAACTTTTTCAATCATAAATTAAACAAAATAGTATTTGCTTACAAAATGTTTTCAAATCATTATTCATCAGAGTGTCCTAATAACTAGATCAAAAGGATGAGGAGCGGTACGGTCACGCCTTCGCCTTGCCATGATCTCCTGAAGTAGTTGAAACAATAAACTGAAAACTGTAAGCCCGAGGGCTTAGTGAGCTACCCCCAAAATACCAATGCCACCCTGATAGCACCATATCAGTAACAGAAAATCAATAACATGCATACTGGGCCATTGGCCTGACTGGACCGCCCTACAGGGCCTAAAGTCTATCTGATCCTATCCTGAGCCTTCGGCATGACTGGACCACCACTTGGGCCTACAGTCTCCCCGGACCGCTCATAGGGTATGTTGGCCTTCAGCACAAATCAGGACCACCTCATCCTAACCAACAACCAAATATCCAAGTGCACATAACTATCATATACTGGCATATACAAACATCAAACATATCTATCTCACTGATTATCAATCATATAAATTTCTCGTAACTAGAGCACCGACCTAGCAGGTCACTAACATACCAATCCCTAAGGATCATAAGAGCATAATATACTGTCTATCCTGATTCCAATTTAACATATCATAACCACATGTAGCACACCATAAAAATAACAACTTAAGGGCCGACCTTGTTGCCGTAGACCCTATTGATATAGTGAGGATAACTCACTTCGCAGATGTTGACTCGGTAGATGAACTCCAACTCTTGGATCACTGTAAAAAACTCCATCACCTATTACCATAATATGATTATACCAATAAGTTCCCAACCTTTCAAGGTACCCCAAAAGCCATCTAATCAAACCCTGGTCAAAATCAAAGTCATCAGTCAAGGTAAACAGTCCATGTTGAGCCTAACTCACCGAGTACACTCGGCTACTCGCCGAGTTCCTTGAAGCACTTGCCCACTCGCCGAGTTCATTTGGTTTACGATTGAACTCTAAGGCCACTAGTCGAGTTTCCTTCTTGCAACTCTATGGTTACACATGCATATATAAATTGGGGAAAGCACAACCGACTCGCCAAGTTGTTCATACAACTCGTCGAGTTCTATGGCAATCTTCATCGGACTCGCCAGGTTGTTCATCCAACATGCCGGGTCCAGGCTTATCTTCATATGACTCGCCGATTCGACCTCGTGACTCACAGAGTTCTTCAGTCCTTAATCCATACAGAATCTTTTAAGCCATGCAGTGGCTCCAAATTACAGATCCAAGCTTCTAAGGCATGCATCTCACATAAAGTTGCAAAGTTTACATGCATGCATGGCTAAAAAGGCTCTTAATATCAAATTCAAGCTCACAATGGGGGGTTTGATACTCAAGGGGCTTCATACATGACCAAGCTCAGAGCTTTATGACTCTAGAACCTAAGGAGGGTTCAGATCTAAAGTTACAACTTCGGATCTAGCTCATATCCCACACTATCATCTCAATCAAACCATAAAAACCCTAAGTCTTAACAAAATGAGGTCTAGAAGGAAAATGAAGTAAAGGTGATGACTTGATACCTCCAAAAGATGCTAACTGAGGTAGATTTCTAATTCCTACGCCTTCCTTGATCCTAGACTCTTTCCCTCCAAGTTCTTCCTTTCCAAATCTTAAGACACACAAGGATGAATCAACACATGAATTAGGGTTTTTCTGAGCTATCAAGGACTATAAGGTGGCTAAAGGAGGCTTATGCTTCCTTAAATAAGGTGCAAAACCCCGAGATCTAGGGTTTCCTTTTCTAGCTCCTACTTGTCGAGTTCTTCATGGACTCGGCAAGTAGGCAGCTAAACACGCGATCCCACCCCACTGCTACTCGGCGAGTAGGGCAACCAACTCGTCGAGTAGATCTTAAAACCAAAAACACTTTCATTCAAATCAATACCTGAGAATCGGGGCGTTACATCATCAATGTAACCCTTGAGACTCTCAGCTATACCACTGAGGTTTATGGTTGCACAACATCTGTGTTAATGATCTTATTTCCGTTCATCACGAACTGAGTGAAACCCCAAATCCAGCACACTTACATGAATTGATGGTGGACAATTAAATGTTCTAGATTTTCACCTTGGAATGAAGAAAAACGACTTTCGTGGTATGTATAAAGGAATCTCTTTTTCTTTTGAGTGATCTTTATGAAATGTTATAATACAATGACATTTCTTCCCATAAGATCCAATTTTATTTTTTTTGAGATTTCTATCTTTACCATGTCACTAAAATAATTCCACACCTACTCGTTCAACTGACTACACTGCTCACACGAGTACTTCATGCAACATTCGTTCTTATGTCAAGTTCGTTGTTTGGTTGGAGAGTAAGCTACCTACTGAGCCTAATTAAAAGATGCCTTCCAAAGCTTCTTGTCAAACATTTGATCGTATTTCAATGGGAAACCACACAAACACTTCTTAATGTCTCTTGATTTTGAAGGAAGAGATTGTTGCATGGGATCTATTTTTTCGTGTCTTTTAAGACATCACTAAAATCACATAGATAACTCTTGCTTTATTTCTTTTTCGTAGGCACACTCTTGCACGGAGATCTCTTTGATTTTCCTAAAGTCTTGCTTGTGGTACTTATGGCATTTTCAATTTTGCAGATTCAATGATACTCACTCTTAAATGCGAACGACCGTATGCATATTTATTGCAACAGATGTAGTTTGAAAGGATGAGAACAAGATAATAATGACGTGGCTATTTGTGGATAAAAGATTCGAAATTTAGGTGTGTGGAATTTGTAACGCTTCCACTTATCACGCCACCTGACACCTTTATCAGTGCTATAATTGTCAAATCTCGCATTTTTAGGCGTCGCTTCAACAAAAGTCACTCAATTGATTATCTCTCCTACATAATCGTATAAAGGATTTTTGATTCAAAACCTTACCTTTTACCACTCTCAAATTCTCTCAAGAATCCCAACGGTGATTTCTCTATATTTTTCTTCTTCTTCATCAATCTGCAACAATAGTTGGTTCTTTATCCTTTCATGATCAAACCGCACACTCCTCAGTTATTGCCATCAAATAGAAATAAAACTTGATTCTTGATTTGTATCCATTCAAGTACGATTCATACATGCTGCTTATCATCGAATGCTTGAAGTATTCCCCTATGGTCACTGCTTTAACTAAAGTTGAGTGTGTACCAATGTCTCTACTCTTGAAGGCTTATTCTTCTACAGCTTACATCAAGGAAGAAGAACGCATCACCTTCAACATCTCTGAGAAGAAAATATCATTCACCAAGTCATGATTCTGCTCTCTGCTAGAGCTTGCTTCTGATGACTCCATGGTGAATCCAGACTCGATCTCCACTGCAACTATTTTCGAGATGTTTTATCAGAGAGGATATAAGGAAAGCATTCCATCAATCTCCAAGTTCAGGAAACCCAACTTGCCTCCTTAATGGAATGGTCTGTTTACTCTTCTCTTCAAAGGTTTTTCTGAAAGAGTCACAATATCAGACTATGCTAGTAAGATGTTTATGAACTTGTTGTATGTCTTTACTACGAAATGAACCTTGATTATGGCATTGTTTTGTGGGCTCAACTAGTGCAAAGTACTCACTCCACAACTCGACACAGTGAGATTTCTTGTGCTCATTTCTGGACTATTGTTGTTTAACGTGCAATCGAAAAATACAAAATTTCGATGATGAAGGATTCCTTGAAGTCTTTGATTCCTACTTTTCACACCATCAAAATCATTATTTCTGACAACTCGAAGTTCGCTTTTGCTGGTTCCATTTCGGAGACCATATTTCGTTATGTTCCAGTTGCAAGCAATATTTTGGAGGAGTACAAAAAGCTTCCATCTATAGGAGTTCACACCATTACTCCTGAGATGCGCATGTCCATTGATGAATCTGAAAAAGTAAAAAAAGGGGGGGGGGGGCGGGGGTAAGCCAAAGGAACTGAAAGAGGGTCCCTCTGAGCCAGCTGCGACTCCAAAGAAGCGAAAGGAGAAAATTTCTCCTTCTGCAGCTCATCCCAAAATGCAAAAACAACATGATCGTAAGCAAAAGACCCCAACACCAAGTGCAAGAGAAGGGTCAGAGTCAGGCACTCAGTCTGACGTATCTTTAAGAAAGACAATCATGTTCGCTATGAGGAGGTTCATAATGATGATGTTCACAACGAGGAAGAAATTCTTTGAAATATAGAGAACACATCCAATCCTAAGGTAACTCAACCTTTTAATGACCATGTTCCTTCTCCACATCCTTCACTTCAAACCACCTCTATCCAAATAACAATTGCTCCATACCCTCCACCAGTTTCTACACAACAAAAAACCAGTATTCCTCTCTCCATCCTGTTGTTCACTGATTCAATAGTTCCACCCACAACCTCTACCCCACCTTTTGTTTCAGTTAATGTATCTGATAAGGGGGCTACAACTTTAGGTTTCTAAACTCATGTTTCACCTCCCATTTCCCCAATTGACCTTAATGACCCAGATATGGTCTTCGGTGATGATGAAGATGAAGATCTTGGGGGATTTACTTATAGCTTCAGTCACTTCATGAAAAGATTGATAAATTAATTATCTCTACCAGCACCTCCTCTTTTGATGCTTATACTAAAGCCATGATAGATTCTTTTGTTGAACGAATCTCAAAGGAGTATACAACCAATGCTGACATGATGAACAAGGTTGTGGCAACTTTGGCTGAAGTTTGCAAGTGGATGAAATTTTTTTTTGATAAACTAATTGGTTCCACCACTGCTTTCATGGAGAACTTCCAAACCACTTTCAACTCCAATACCACTGCAGCAAATGAAGCTTTGAAGAGTCTGGTATCTCTCTTCAAAACTGAGAAGACGAAGTTGCAAGAGATTCATACTGATCTGAAAACTGACCATGAAGCATTTCAAACCTCTATTTCGTCTAAAATCTTAAAGCTTCAAGAAGAATTGGCAAAGGAAAGTGATCTCAAGTACTCTCTTGCTATCAAGACCGAAGAAGTCAAGGAGTTAGGTGTCAAGCTGAACACTTCATAGAAATAGGTCAATGATCTGTTATCTGACAGGCCAGTCATGCAAAGTTGTATCACTGATGTTACTGGAATGCTCTCGGATATCATTGAGACCAGGTACTCCATGATCACCATCACAATGCACAAGCATCTGGAAGAAAAGTTAAAGCCAGTGTTCATAATGCTTCACCGCCTTGAAGGTGTTTCGGATTAAAGCGTTAATAAGAAACAAGGGGGAGAAGGTATGTTTGGTGAATCACCAAAAGAAGAACCCAAAATGCTAGTCAAGTCTGTTGTCAAGCAAGAACCAAAGGGTAAGGAAACACTGTTCAGTAATGAACCTATTATTAACGATGATGAAGAAGAAGATCCTGATGAAGAAGAACTAAAAATATGAAAAGCTCGTGAAGTCAAAATGGATGAGCACCAAAGAATCATCCGTGAGGCTGAAGAAAAAGAAAGGGCTGAGAAATAGGCACCGAAAATTCTTTAGAGCAAAAAGCTCTGATTTCCCAAATGGACTTTGTAGTGAATCCAACATGATGCCATTGATCTTCTAAACCAGTATTGGTTAGAACCAATTGTGCCTTTTGATCTTCATAAGTCACAAGATTCATAATTGGATCTCCCAATCACTAATAAGGCTTTTAGGTTTCGAACCCTCGCCACTAGCCTGAACTGCTGCTATCGAATGCCTAGTCCTGGAAGGTTAAATACGTTATATGGGTAAGGTTGTGCCCTTTCTAACACAAATTGGTGTTAGATCAACCTATAGCGCTGATGCTTAGCATAGATAGTTGAAATCATTTGGATTCAACTCCTTACAAACTCATACCATTTCTACTACTCATTATAAACATTTGGACTCCTATAATCTCCCCCTTAGTGAGAGTAGTCAAAATTATGCCACTAGCTTTAGGGTATGTAGAAGTTCCTTTCTAATATCCACATATCATAAGATGGTGTTTGGAATCTTTACCTTGTCTTCACTATCGTTCTTTTTGCAGTTGGTAATTCGATTAAGGAGATTTGTATACTAAGAATTCGTATACCTCCCAAGATCACTCACTTGGAACAAAAGTTTTGTTATCCGCCCATTTTTGTTCTTTCCTCGAAACACGAAACCAAGAGGTTGATGAATTATTTCACCATCTTCAAAATCATCAATGTTAATTTTTCTCTTAGTAATGATTATGGGACTTTTGCAGGTTTGTTGACTGCTGAAGCAAGCTCAATATTAGTGATAGCCAAGTAATCATAGTAGTTGTCTATGAAAACCTTGATATGAGGAAAACCAATGGAGAAATTATCCTTGTTGGTCTCAAAAATCTTCGAAACATCGACATTACTAAAGATGTTTGTGACCGTAATCAATTTGAGTTTTCTCATATTTTTCTAATTTTTTAGCTGCTCTTTCCGATTCAAAAAATTTTGTAATTTGAATCAGAAAACTTGACTCAATTGATTGTGTGAATAGATTCTAAACTCTGCATGTTAGATCGATTGACATCTAATCAATCTTTGTTTGATTACCTTCTTAAATATGGAGTTAAATCCAAAAATCATATTTCTTCAAAAATCCGTATAACAATGGCAAACTTCAATCTATACACAATGTTGAACTTCTATCACTTGCTCGGATCATCAATGAAGATTCTAATGCTGACTCCCGAGTACTACAAACAATGGGATTATAGGATGGAAGACTATCTTAATGGAATTGATGAAAATCTGATGAGATACATCAATACATGTGAAATTATTCCGTCGATGTTAGTCAACATTGGTTCTACTATTACAAGTGAAAATATGATCACTCAAGGAAAAAAGATGAAGGCGAACGATAAGAAATATCTATGTGAACTACAAGGTGCTCTTCCACCAGTAGTTTACAATTATGCCCAAAGATGTAAAACTGCAAAGTAGATATGGGATACATTGAAGGAAATGTATAAGGGAAATGAGATGATGAAGAAAAGTTCCATGAAGCAGCGTTTGTATGAATTGGGTGAGTTCTAACAAATGGACGACGAATCAATCGAGTCTTAGTCTGATCCATTGAATGAACTGATATTCAAATGTTCTCGATACGGAGTGACATCGCTGGAGTTTAATCTCACTTTTTTAATGGGATTAAGAAAGAAGTGGAGAATATTAGCTTGATGATCAAAACTCAAGAAAGTTTTGATGGTTATTCAATGGCAAATTTGTATAACGTTATGAAAGCTCATGAATGTGAGATAATTGAAATTGTTGAAGAAGGAAAGTTAAGTTTGGGAGGACCATTGGCACTGATGTAACACTCTAAATCAGGTATTACCTTTGGAACCCTTCAAATTATAAATATTGCATAATGGTCCCTTAAGTACGATGGGCTGGCTTCAAGAGTACTCTTAGCGTACCTTGCATGGATGACCGCGGAGGGTCAGCATGTATGCTGGGCATACCAAACGGTATGCAGGGTGTACATGATGAACATTTAAACCCTAATTTCCGGACTTAATACCTATATAAGCATCCTTATCTCATTTGATTTGAGAACCATCAAATTCTGGTTAAGTCAAAGTCAAACAAAGTCAACAAGTCAAACCGGTGAACCCAATTAACCCTTGCATGTTAGGGTTTATGTTATGTAATTACTATACAATTCACTAATTTAATGAGGAATCATCATTTGGAAAGTTCGAGTAGTTAAATTTCCTTAGCCTTCATTGTGCTAAACAATGAAGCAAAGTGATAAAATACTATTGCACACTCACCGGGAGTGTGTAGGACCCTTAAACATGGCTTAATGGGGTTTATGGGCCTTGCGTTGCGAAGCCGGACGCTCAAAAATGTCACAAATGAGACCTCTCTCAATATTTTTCACTATATCTCTCTCTATTTGAAAATCTCTCCCAAATCTCTCCCGAATCTCTCTCAAAAGTTCCCGTAAGTTTTTTTAACCATTTGGGCCATCCCGACCCTTAACCGGGTCAAAAACCGCTTAAAACGCTGTAAAAATGGGTAAAATACCCTTAAGGACCTGAAACCCCTCTTAGGGCCGAAGGTCCATGAAGGGACCGAACTGCAGAGCTGAAGCCCCCAGAACCGTACCTGCCTTTCGGACCGCGCCTCGCAAGGACCGAACCAGAAGGTCCTCTCGGATCCAAACCTCGCACCAACCTGGACCCGAACCCTACATTCGGTCCATTTCGCTTCTGACCAGTTTCGCCCCCTTTTGCATCCTAGCCCATTTCGCCTTCGGGTCTAGCACCAGGAGGGACCAAACCCTCGCATCTTCGGTCCTTCATGCGAGAAGCCTCGCAACTTCGCCTCAACTTCCCGGTTTTCGACTTCGACTTCATTATAAGCATGTTTTCCATCATTTTAACGCAGTATTTTCACCCAAAACTTTATTCTAACATATGAAGCCCCAAAATATATAATTAATCACGTTTTTAGTTCCAACCTTATCCAAGAATTAGTGGGTGAAGTACAAAGGGTGGAGTGTTGACTTTTCTTTGATTTATGACGCAAGCAACCATACATACCCACTCCATAACCAACCCACACCCCTCACCACCATCCCTAGTCACTTCATAGTCCTTTCCCACTAATTTCCTAGCCATAATCATGTCCTAAGATTTGGAAAACTCACCGTCTCTCCTCGTTCTCACTCATTTATCTTATTTCCACCCAAAGAGCAAACACTTTTCTCTCAACTTCTCTCTTTCAATTCAGAGATTTCCAAGGCTTTCTACAAGACTTTTCTTCTTCATTTGGTAAGTATCATCATCTTTCATATGATTATTACACTTCCTTTTAACCCATATCATAGATTCCTTACACAGACTCCATCATATTTGTGTTAGATTCTCGAATCTTCAAGGCATTCTCCTAAGTGTCATTGGGTAGAACACTCCTTTTCTTCAACATCCATCCACTAAGAACACATAAGGTGAGTTCATAACCTTACATTTTCATGTTTTCATAAGTTTTAAGGGGGGGGGGGGGATACAAGTTAAATCACCAAGAACATGACTATACTTCTCCAACAGCTTTCATCAGGAAAGTTCAACTCTAATTGCGAATTGTTTTGGACATCTTAAACATTTTTGTATCCAAAACTGTACAAGTTTCAAGTATTTCAAGTTCTTAGCTTTAAAATTTCTACTTGCACATCTCCATAAGAGTTTTCTACAATTTAAGGCGATTTTTATAAAACTGCCTATCATTTTAAGAGCACATCCGGACCTGTCTGTGATTATTGGCTTTTTCACTCAAGTTGGAGGTTACTAAAAATCATGAAAACATTTATGAACAAACTAGACACATTTTCCAAACTTCTAGAATTTACGGATTATGATTTGGACCTTTGATGAATTTTCTATAAATTTTCTAAGAACAGAAAATAGAAATGCTATTACTAGAAAAATGCTATCATTTCATTTACACCTTGTAACTTGTTGGGCAAGGTGTGTATCATTATGTGATTATATGTTATTATCATATATGTCATTTTGTCTTACTATTAGACACACATCATCTATCAAATGGATTTTTTTTCTATATTATGCATGAAATGACAAATTGTTATGAACGAATTTGCATCCATTACATACAAACTTTTGGCAAACTATGATAAGTATAGTTTGTGTACACTACTACTACCCTTGTTTTGATAAACTATAATAGGTATAGTTTATGATACATTTACATAACAAACTCATTACTAAAGGGTACATATATACAAAAGGGATTTTAATTACATTGCAGGTAAAGTCATTAATGACTTTTGTGAGACATTCGCTTCACTTTACAAATAAGTCCTATATTGTAACCAGAGTGTCCTGGAGGGAGAGAGTGATAGTTGTATATAGATCTATAGTGGGTCTAACAAACCCACACCTTTGTTGCATGCAACAGCTAGACCGGCAGCTCTGAGGTGACAAATGTCATAACATTTCCGACGCCTGAAGAACGTCGATTCAGACCATCTAGGTCATAGCATGTTTATAATAACTCACATTAAGTATTAACAAACAGAGGATTTACGGGGATTTCAGTGAAATCAAACAAGTTTATGTCGATTTAAACTTGCATTATTTACTATATGTAAGGAGTGTTACTTATACATTTTGGTCTTGGGTTTTAACACTACATTTTACATATTATGGAAAATATTGGATTTTCTGGAACGAACACTAATTTTACAAGAAAAGGTTTTCATAACTACATACAAATGCTCATGAACTCACCAACCTTTGTGTTGAAACTTTTTCAAAACAAGTTGTATTCTCAGGAAATCACTAAACAGGTAACCAAGTGCTTTTGAGGATGGGACGTTAAGGCGTCAAACATTTCATTTTTGTCAACATAATGTAATTGATTTGGAAACATGTAAACTCATAAAATGATATAACTCTTTCAATTATATTTATGCTGTTTGTGTTTACTTTAATCACTATTGCAATTGTTGTTATGATACTATACATGAAGTCCTCCACCCCTAAACGTTTCCGTCATCCTTAGTTTGGGGGTGTGACTTTTGAGCTTCACCCTAACCAGCCTCCTTCACCCTTAAACATCCCTGAAAACCCTAGAATCATTAGAGTGTGTGATCTTGAGCTTGTGAGTGCCTTAATACCATGTTCTTGGTATGTTAGCTTCATCGAAGAGGAGGAAACAAGTTTGAACGAGGAAGGGCTTCTAGATATAGCATTTGGATTAAATTACAAAGCTTGAGGAGGTAAAAAGCTTTCTCCTTGGTTAACATTTTCATTTCTAGAGTTAGGGTTTTCTCTTTTGTCCCTTTTTATGTTCATTGACCACCTCTTGAGAATTTGAACAACTCCAGAGCTTAGGAAGGATAGATCTGAAGTCATTTGGTCCATTCATAGCATAAAAATGGTGTCATGATTGATGTTTTGATCTCATGCATGGATTAAGACGCTTGGGAAGGTCTTAATGGGTTTTAGGAGCATATGAAACATGTAAAGGCATAAAGTTGCCAGCTATATGCCTTAGGATGTCTTCATGGACTTAGATCTAAAGATTAGGTGTTAGAACATCAAGTATTAATCAAATAATGGAAGAAGGTGCCTAATCAGCTTGTACGTTGGGTGTAGTATAGCGTATGTAGCACATATAAGTCAGGGATTCAATACACTGAGCGTACAAGAGTGGTACGCAAGGCGTACGCACTCAGATGGGCTTGGAATTGTTTTGCGCTTGTAGGCCCTTTAGGCCTTAATTAGTCATTAGTCCTGGTTATGTTATGAGTTAGTGGCCCAATTTATCTGTTTTGGGCTTGCTATGGTTGGGCTTTATTGGGCCATGAGACCCATTAATGATTTTGGACATGGACTTTGGGTCCATTAGCAAAAACAGACTTTTTGGCCATTGTGAAAGGACTTGGGGCTTTGGTTCTTTAGTTGGATTATACTCAACCCTAAGCTTGGGTTAATGGTATTATTGTTCAGCACGGGTGGTCACAGACTGTTAAGAGCAACATTCGGATTTAGCGGATAAAGGTGAGTCTCCTCACCACACCAATGGGTCGAAGGCACCAAGGTCGGCCCATTTTGGGATATGTGATATAGTAGTGATGTGGTGCTATGTGTTATACTAGTTGGTTACATGCTATATGGTATGTCTAGTTGTGTTTTAATATTTGCATGAAATACCTCGGGGGGTTCCTGAGGCACTTGGGTGTATGACCTTGGAGGATTTCCAAGGCATCCTAAGTAAAGACCTTGAGGGGTTCCTAAGGCACTAGGGTTTAAAACCTTGGAGGGTTTCCTTGGCATCTCTTGTCAAGACCTCGGGGGGTCCCAATGCATTGGGCTAAGACCATGTGGGGGTTCCCATGACACCCAAAGTAAGACCCTGGAGGGTTTGCAAGGCATCCTTATTTGTTTATTTGCATGGCTTATGTTGTTTATGGGATGGATATTACTTATGTAATTATGTGGATTATATGGGGTATGCTCTAGGGAACTCACTAAGCATTAGCTTACAGTCTTTTGATTTGTTTAAGGTACGTCTGAGCCTAAGGGCAAGGGCAAGACTTGATGGCGCGACGTGCACTCTCCGATATTTTATATGAGGACTCTTTGATATTTGAAATAAAATGTTGATGTTGTGAATTTTGTAACCAATTGTCACTGAGATTTCATATTTTATAGAAGTGTTTTGGTTACTTAAAAATGAAAATTTTATTTTGAAATTTGGGTCGTTACAAGTTGGTATCAGAGCCTTGGTTTGAGGGATTCAGGCACACTCTCGGGTGTTTCAGTACTCAAACTAAGGAAATGGTAAAATTGTTTTCAAAATTCAAAGTTAACAACTTCTTAAAATGGAAAAAAGGAGAGTGCAATGCGCTTGATCGGCCGAGCCCATGTAAGTAGTTCCCGAATATATTAGCCATGCTATACTTTTATTTGGATGATAATTGTATGAATCTAGCTATGTGTATGCTTTCAAAATTGTATTCATTTAGGGTCTTATAGCCTCAGAATAATTGATTTGGCCTTATTTCCTGTTCCTTGTCTAGTTGTGGTCTTGGGGTAGAGTTTGTTATTCGAACGTCTATTTTATACTATTCTGTGTATAATTTTCATGCATAAGGCAACCTGTTATGATTGATTTGAGTTCTGGTATGATGGGAGTGAGTAAATCTTAGGATAGCCTAGGATTTGAGTAATGCGGTAGTCTGCGAAATTTGTTTTTCTTTGGGAGGAATTAGGGTTATTAGGTAGAGCCTTAGGGAAGGTATAGGTAGGTGCGGAAGGTAGTATTGGGCCCATTCTACTGAAAGCACAAGACCTGCACCCGAACTAATGTTAGATAGCACCCAAACTAATGTTAGATATGAAAGCTCTAAGCAGGACCGGTGTGGAAGGATTCCCTATTTATATATCCTGATCATTATGTCTTATGATATTTAAGTGCAGTATTGTGGTGACACGACACGGAGCAGGGGGATCGATATTAGGATCCGAATCAGGGTTTGGGTCTGGCCATGCTACTGAGCCCTTTGATGAGAGGTTGTGCGAGCTTACCGCAACCAAGGTTATGAGAGGAATCCTTGACGCTACCTTAGTGATCTTTTTGATAGTCAAGGAAGGGATGATGGAGATCATAAAGGAGCAGCTCAGGTCTTTCCGAGCCAAGATTGTTGCGAGCCAAGTTGTGGCCCAAACTCCCTTGTTCAGGGAGTTCAAGGCGTGCGGAGCACCTGAGTTCTTTGGGGTCTGAGACCCCATAGTTAACCGATACTAGGTAGTTGACATGGAGAATGCCTAACACGCGAGCTCTTTCCCCAAAGCAACAAAGGTGGGGTTTGCTTCATGTATGTTGACGGACCGAGCCATGGATTGGTGGGAGGAGGTGACCCATCAGGTGGGGTCATCCAGAATCTTTAAGATGTATTGGGAGGAGTTTGTTAGGCATTTTGAGTTGGAGTTTGCACTATCCATCGAGGTGAAACAGATTGTGAGGGAGTTGTAGGAGTTACCGTAGACCGCCTAGACTGTGGCAGAGATCACCGCTAAGTTTCATGAATGAGCACTATTTATCTCGTAGTACAATGCAGATGAGGACATGAGGAGGACTAGGTATCATTCCATGATGAGGGATGATATATGCGAGTTTTTGAGCTTCTCAGGGTGCAAACCCTTGAATGAGATCACGGAGAAGGCCGTGGATCGGGAGATGGAGTTTGAGTTCCGCACCTAGCGGAAACCAAAGCAGGTTCAAATAGCTGTAAGTCAGGCTAAAAAGCGTGAGACCTCTGATTCTTCTGGTAGGGTCCAGCAGGGTCGTGGCTGGTGTGCCATGTACGGGAGGTCACATGGAGGAGTTTTTCGAGTGATGGTAACAGTATGTTATACATGTGGTCAGCAAGGCCACGTGAGTAGGGATTCCTCCAAGAAGGGCTTGATCCGTTTCCACTACAACCAGACCGACCATAAACTAGCCGATTGTCCGAAGTCGTAGGGAGGAGGAGGAGCAGTAGCAGCGCCTGCGCCCACCACAATGAGGATCACTGATGGCCGCCCTTCCAAGGCGGATGCTCCTGCGGTGAAGAGCTGCGCATTTCAGCTGACAACAAAGGAGGCTCTAGCTGCACCAGATGTCATGGATGGTACGTAATGTATTTTTCTTTTATTATTTGATTATGCTTATATATATATATATATATATATATATATATACCTATGTGCACTTGTATAGGGACCTTTTTGGTCAATGGTTTGTCAGCCCATGTTCTTTTTGATTCGGGAGCTACCCGATCATTTGTACCGCTTGTGCTTAGCAAGAAGTTTCGGGATGCTCCTGGGACTTTGGATTCCCCGCTGGAGGTTGAGATCACTAATGACCGCACCGTGAGTGTTGTCAGGGTATATCAGGGTTGTGTCCTAAATATGTTTGGGAAGAGGTTCTAGGTTGATTTGTTTCCGTTACCGTTACGAGGGTTGAAGGTGATTATTGGGATAGACTGGTTAGGGGCTAACAGGGCCATGATTGATTGGAGTGCCAAGTGGTGATAGTTCGAAACCCATGTATGGGAGAACTAGTTTTTCATGGACAGAGGGCCTCGCATGTGCCAACCCTCTATTCAGCTGCGGGGGCTACGAGACTTCTTCATTAGTGTTGTTTGGGATTTTTGTTGTATATCGTGGATATGAGGGTTGAGACCATGACAGATTTGGCAGTGTGTCGGTCGTACAAGATTCTTAGGATGTATTTCCTAAGGAGTTGCTTAGAGTGCCTCTGGAGAGACAAGTAGAGTTTCACATCGATTTGATGCTGGGTGCCGCTCTGATAGCTCAGGCACTGTACCGGCTACCTCAACTACAGATCCAGGAGCTATCTACGCAGATTCAGGAGCCGCTAGACCGAGAGTTCATTCGTCCAAGCAGTTCCACATGGGGAGCACCGATTCGATCGGGGTACCATCATATGAGGATTTGGGATGAGGATATACCGACGACAACTTTCAAGACCTGGTGCAGGCACTTCGAGTTTGTGATGATGCCATTCGGGATAACCAATGCCCCAACAGCACTCATGGATGCCATGAATTGGGTGTATAAGACGATGTTGGATCCGTCGGTGATAATTTTTATTGATGATATGTTGGATCCGTCGATGATCAAGGAGCAGCATGAGCAACATTTGAGGAAGTTATTACAGACATTGAGGATGGAAAGCCTTTATGCCAAGTTCTCGAAGTGTAATTTCTGGTTGCGAGAGGTGCAGTTTTTGGGGCACATCATCAACCAATAGGGTAATTTGATTGATCCAATGAAGATTGAGGATGTGATGTGGTGGGAAGTACCGAAGAGTGCATCAGAGATACGTAGCTTCTTGGGTTTAACAGGGTACTACCAAAGATTCATCCAGGATTTCTCCAAGATAGTCGTACCTTTGACTCATTTGACCAAGAAGAATGTGACTTTTCGGTGGGGCCCAGACCAGCAGGTGACTTTCGAGTCCTTGAGGCAGAGGTTATGTGAGGCCCCAATTTTGGCAATACTCGATGGATTAGATTATTTGGTGGTGTATTGTGATGAGTCTATCATAGGGTTAGGCATTGTTTTGATGCAAAGGGGGCATGTGATCGCGTACGCCTCGAGGCAGTTGAAGCGTCACGAGGCGAATTACCCTACTCACGACCTGGAGTTGGGCGCAGTGGTGTTTGCCTTAAAAATTTGGACGCATTACTTATACGGGGTTCAGTGCACCATTTATACTGACTACATGAGTTTGAAGTATTTGATGGATCAACAGAACCTCAATATGCGACAGAGGAGGTGGTTGGATGTACTGAAACAGTATGACTGCCAGATCTTATACCATCCAGGTAAAGCCAACGTGGTGGATGATGCTTTGACCCGTAAGACGGCGGGTTCTCTGATCGGGAACATTTATTTTAGGATCACGGTGGTCTCTCTACTGTTAGATATGATTAAGAATGTCACACCCCCGAACCGTCAGAAGCAACGACAAAAACATCCAAGGGCAGTTGACGTCATGCCTAGCGTCACAACAATCGTATCATACCAATCAAAGTAAACACAACCATTAGATTACAATATTAATATTTACACCTGTTTGAAAACATAGTTTGTATACATCAGTACTATAAAAAAATAAAAAGACGTGATTCCAAAAATGCTCCGTCTTCTCCAAAAGCTGGTAAGGTACTTGTCTATCGTTGTCTTGATAACACAAGCGGTTTTGAAAATGTCTCTGCATAAAGCTGGTGAGTTCATAAGCATGTTTTTGTATTGAAAACTAATCACTAAATTTGTACAAATGATTTATTTTCATTATAAGTAAAATGTCATTTGTAGCGAAAACCAATGTTATCAAGTTCAAGAATATGTATGCTTGCTTTCCAAGAAAATCCAATATTTTCCAACATGTTTGTTGATTATTGTATGAAAAGTATGTTCCGTTTGAAAACCCTGGCTACTATCAGTATGTAAGGTATGTTCTATTGAAAACAATGGCTACCGCCAGTAAGTGAGGTACGTTCCGTTTAGAAACCATGTCTACTGCCAGTAAGTAAAGTCGATTTATTACTTAAAATAAAATCAAACGTTGTGTCCCAGGAATACCCTCTAGTAAGTAGACAAGTAGTTTTATTAATTAAAATAAAACTATTAAAGATAGAAACCCCGTAAACAAAGGTTAGTTTATACTTATTGTGAGTCGTATAACCATGCTAATATGACCGGTGACCTCCTTGACGTTTCTTCAGCCGTCGTACGATTACAAAATTTGTCACCCTAGGCGTGCCCGTCTAATTCTAGCTAATAGTTCAAGTGTGGGATTTTCCATCCTGAATAGATCTATTAAAAATTTTCACAATCTCTCTCCTGGAGACTCTGGTTATACTAAAGGTGAGGATTTACTGGTACCCCTAAGGGCAATAACGAAGACAGGTATCACAATCCTATATTAACTAGTTCACGTATTTTTCTATAGTTCTCATGTTTGAAATCCTTGTATACGGTGTAGAGTATAAATAGTTATACGCAAAATAATTATTTATTAAGATACTCTTGTTGTCTATATGTCATAATGGATAAACTAAATCCGTCATAGTTTATGTGTTTGTCTTTGTCCGTTGTTTGAATCTGCAAAATCCATGTTGAATTCCCCAAACTATAACTATTATAATTTGAATGGTAAGTTTTGATCATGTATTGTTCTGAAAAACTATGCAATTATGTTTAGAAAAACTTCCCTTATGCTCTTCTTATCACAAAAGGGATAAAGTATTTAAATGGTTGATGTAAGATCGTTGTAATTGCATCAATTTTTAAGTTGTGAAAACCTTTATGTTTGGCTTTTATTCCCCCTGAAAACATTTTAAAAACTATAAAAGCATAGGGGTATGAACTAATAGTTCAACGTAGGATCCGAATGTACGATCGGTTTTGATGCACAGTGTTACCTGACGTTTCATACACAAGTGGATCCTATTAACATATGGTAACACATATATGTATTAGATTAGGGTATTTCATGACTCAATATGACGCTAAATCACCCTAAGGAACTAGAAATGCTTGAACTAAGTGTCAGAACCACGTATGATCGAATGAGAGAGGTGTACGGCCACCCTTTGGGTGTGTACGACAATGGGTGTACGACCATACACTCATGATAGGGAGTGCTTTTAAGGTGATTCCAAAGTTCTACAAGTATCCAAGGTGTGTTCTAGGTCCCATACTTAGTGATTTTTGCAAGTTTAAGGCCAAATATGAGCATTAAAGTAGGTGTAAGCCATAAGAGTGTGTGTGCGGCTGTACAAAGGGGTGTGCGGCTGTACATAGGGGTGTGCAGCCATACACTCTTCATCCAAGCCCAAAATGTCATTTTCAGGTGATTCAAGGTTAATACCAAGTGCAAGCTACTAGATGGAAGCCAAACTCTCACTTTGGAGAGTCTTTAAGGTGTGTACGACCACCTTAAGAAGGTGTGCGGCCATATACCTTCAAAGGATGAAGAAAATGAAAAATTAAGGCTTAGATCAAAATGTCTTACAAGTATAACAAGTTAGATGATGGAATACTTCACCTTTTTGAAGCCTTAGGAGTGCTCTTGGATGAAGATTCTAGAGAGAGAAAGTAGAGTGCAACAAAAAATGGAAGATAGTAATTGAAGGTGGTCTCCTCTTATATAAAGAGGTGAGTGTGAGACTGAGGGGTGGGTGTGCGGCCGCACACCCATGTGTACAGCCGTACACAGCTCCCAAGAGGGTGTATGGCCCGGTTTTATCCCTATACGACTTGTTGACTCATTTCTAATCTCATTCCCGGTTGTACTCAAGATTAGAACACTTAAAAGAACTCTTAAACGGTGTTGAAATGTAATGGAATCGAGTTTAATATTGATAGAATTGACCAGTCTTTACAAAATAAAAGTTTCGGGTTGTCACATCATTCCACCGTTGGAGGAAATTTCGTCCCGAAATTCAAGAATAAAGGTACAATTCATGGATTTGGAAAAAGATGGGGGAACTTCCGTTTCATTGAATTCTCGAGCTCCCAAGTGAATTCAGGTTCCCGCTTGGTATTCCAACGAACCATCACTATCGGGATGCGACTTTGATTTGTTCGTTTGACCTCTCGGTCCATGATATTGATTGGTTCTGTTAGATTAATGTCCAAGTCCATAACTATATTTAATATGTACTTGACCCGACTTGGCATGGTCCATTTGGGTTGCATGGCATGGGGACAATTGGTTAGACAAGATGAGGAAAAAGGATATTAGTGATATATATTAATATATAATCACATTATTTAATTAGTATTGATCAAGAATTACTTTATAACTAATTAGGTGATCAAAAAGGAATTAATTAAATATGGACTCTTAGATATATATGTGTGGTGGGCCAAGTTCATTTAGGTTGGGCTAAGCTTTCATGGATAGTCCATTGAGTGTTTAACCCATGGATCATATGAAACGAAAGGTCATGGGTTTAACCCTAGTCTCCACACTATATAAAGATGTCCTTGGTTGGTGAAATTGGCACTAGTGTGGGTACACTAAGAGGGCTATCCGATTTCACTAGAGGGAACCAAGTATTCTTATTCTCAAGGTTATTCCAAGTGTTCATGGTGTTGTGTGAACCATTTGAGGTGTCACACTTGAGGCACTAGGCACTCAAGCTTCATGAAGACAAGTTACAACAACAAGGTATGTATTCTATCTAGTTTTTGTTATCCTAGTACATAAGATTGTATGCTAGTTAGGGTAATACCATGGAATATTCATATTTGCATGTATAATAGAGAAAACATAGATCCAAGGGTTTTTTTGAAAAGATAAAATGATATGATTATTTTATTAGTTTTAAAAGTTTGATCTAAAGAGTTTTTTTTTTTTTGAAACCTCCATAAGTTATGGATATGAAAAGGTTTTATAAAAAATTGATTCAAAGTTTTTTATGGGGTAACAAAATTTGGTGTTAATGTTTTAAAGAATTCCATAACTTATTCTTAAGTTATGGAGCATGAAAAGTTTCATCATAAAACAAGCATTTATCTCCATAAGTTATGGTTTACCAAAAGTTTTATGTTTACTTGATTTATGTGTTAGTTTAGATTAATGAAAAAAAAATTATGTTTTAGTTGTTTTCAATCCAAATTAATCTAGAGGTAGTTCATAAAATGTGTTTTTGTAACTTGTCCTCAAGTTACATAAAAGGTCACATTTATGAATCTTAAAACTCATAAAAGTGTCATAGGTTACATAAAAATGAAGAGTTTTTTTTTCATTAAATAGTATTATGACTCCATAACTTGTCCTCAAGTTATGAATGTTTAAGTGTCACTTCTTTAAAAGTATTATTAAAGAATAAGAGGTTACATAAAAAACGAAGAGTCTTCATTTTAATGAACCATTAAACTCATAACTTATGAAATGAAAAGTTTTGAATAGTTTCAAAAACTTGCCCTCAAGTTTTGGAATTTGTAAATTTTTCCAATGAATACTTTAATTCCAAGTTAAGCCCTTAGAATTTTAAAAGTTAAACTTCAATCCTTTTACTTTATAATATTATGAGTTAATAATAATAATATATATATATATATATATATATATATATATATATATATATATATATAAGTGCAAGTCGTCTTACCATTAGTAGGCCTCATTCACGAAGCCGGTCTATAAGGGGGGTATGAGGTTACTTCCTATAAAATGGCAGTTTAATGGGTGTAAACTCTCACCCACCGCTTCCTTGATTGGTGGAGGGTTGTTAGCCGAACAGGTAGGACAAGGACTATATTTCTCCCTTCATTAAAAGAATTAATGATAAATATAAAGTAACTAAATGTTTTTTATAATTCCCAATCTTAGTTACTTTAGGAAAATATGAATAAGGTGCTAATCCATGAAATTACACTTTGCACTTTGTTTAAGTCGGTTAGTGGAGCGTGTGTGGTTAACCAGCACACTAACTCGTATTTAACAAGGTAGGCAAAGGGTAGCTTAATGTTTATCATAGTATCAATGGAGCGTGTGTGGTTAACCGACACATCGATTGAGGGGTAAACACTAAAGAGTACCAAGTAATTTGCATGGTTACTTCACACCTTGTTTTGTGATCATCGGCATCCTAGTCAGAAAACCTGAAAGGAACACTCGAGATTGAAACATGTCATTGAATAATTCAATGAATCTCAAAAGATCTAGGAGTTTCAAATCCAATTAATAACCTAATATTTTTTTTCATTTTTAATGGTGGAAATTGATCGCCATTCACCTACCTTCAAATATTTTATAGTTTGGATTACGGTATCCGTCTTCCAAGTTATAAAATATTGTGTTGGGTCCTAGCCTTAATATTTCATCTTGGGTGTTATATTAAGGACTTTAAATCAACTATCTTGAATATCTCCCAAAAGATGTCTAGTTCAGACATCTATGATCTTCCCAAATCTCTTGGAACTTCACTTCATCCACCTCCTCCAAGTATTCTCCCTAACCCATAAGTTCAAGGTCACCCAAGCCTTATTGGCAAGCAAGGTCTGTGTGTGATAGCATCTTAGAGATGAAGTCGCATATTGTCAAGTCTAGAGAGTTGGGTGTCAAATTCTTTAGAAAGTTGGATGTTCAATCACTTTCTATGTCACATAGTGAGTTCCTTTGGGACTACTATATAACAGGCTATGCCATGACCCTTAATGATCTTATCTATTTGATTGGTGCTTCTAAATCAACAATAATTAGGAGGACTAGTAAAGAAAATTTGATTAGAAAGTCAACTTCCAAAACTGCCATGGACATTAACAATGGTACATGGTAAGGGGCATTGGTAACGAAGCTGCCAAATTTACCTGAAAGATCTTTAAGTAATGTCCACTATCAAACTTTTTTAAGTTTCTATTTTGAGGTTCTTGTTACATATGTGATTGGGTCATATATTGATGTTTTAAGAATCAAAGAAAAAGTGAAAAAGGAAGTATATGTTGATTCTGATCCCGAAGATGGATTTCAATCGCATGGTTCGGTGATTAGAATTTTGAGCTGTTACTTAGGAGTTATGTAATATTGCTTAGGAATAGATAACAACATGTTTTTCATATGATTTTGCATTGTAAGGATCAGTTTTCTTCAAAGTTTTAAAATAAAATTTGATGTTTTATTTATTCTAAGTATCCTTACAATGGCATTTATGAAAAATTGTTGTTTATATGATTCCATTGATAGCAAATTGGAAAGTGGATTTGATTCTTTCATTTGTGGTAGTGTCTAAATTTACCAAACAAGGAAAGATTCTCATCACCCAAGTTTCATTTCGTTAGAAACTTGGAATCATGCAAGTTGTATGATGAATGAGAATTTTCATCTTTGGAAAATGAAGACTAATTCCTTGTTCACATGTTTAAGTGAATCAAGTGAAGGACTAAGGGATCGAGTACACATTCTTGTGCATTGGTCAGGTCCACCATAAAAGATCGATAAGACTATCTGTCATGATTTACTAAAGATTAGTAAATATGGTTATACTTACAATTTTAAAGTATAATGCTGGAAAATTAGAAAAGTTTCGATGTATGGCAGAACGAATGAGAAGAATGAACTTAGGTAGAAAGATAAAATTTTCTCAAATCTGAAAAGATGGGAGAGTACTTTAGCATCATTTTTTGTGATTGTCTTAATGATTTAGAAATTATGTCACAATTAGTCCTCTAAAGTCATCTTAGTGTACTCTTATGACTAAGAAGAGGAATCTTGAAATGTTGAAATGATTAAATCAAGAAGATGACTCATGCTTCATTCCAAAAACAATTCTTAGAGTCATACTCCAAGATTGTAACTTGAGTGACATATCTTAAAGGAAGGTTTTTAACACTAGTCAAATGTAATAGTATAAGTATCCTACTCTTGTAAAGTTGAAATTGGTAAGTTGTGATGTTTTGGATAAAACAAAGACCAACTAAGACCAATTGTGTGAAGTGTTTGTCTTGATAAAGAATCCAAACTCTCTCTTGAATATTTGGCAAGATAGTCTTATATGTCAAGAGGACAGTGGGAGTCCTAAAGATCCTGAAAATAATTTCAAAATCTAATCAAGAATAAAAACATGTAGTTTAACACTAGCATATGACGTGAGGTTTATAACCTATCGTGTTGACATATTTCTATTTCTGTGCTCATTCTAGTTAAATTTGGCTTTGCATATGAGTTCTTAGCGTTCTCAATTAGTTACATAACAACTTGAAAGCAATGGTAGGCCCTTGAGTTGCCAGGTGGCAAGAAATTAAGATTTAGTTCAGTCCGTATGAGTTTGGATTCTTCATTAACCGTGTCTTGTGATTATGGTTTTGACAAATTCACATGGATAAGAATACATACACCATAAAATCTAAGGCTCATAAGGTTTCTCACCGATACATGAAAATGATGGTGAGGAAACACTTCCACTAAGTAGATTTGAAACAGATAGCAAAGATTTAAACAATTGAGACTATGATTACGACATCCCTTTTCATAGTTCTAAAATTTTTTAGACACACTTGTGAGCTATCTAAGATAAGGTGTATGATTTTGATAAAGTCTTATCAAGGCAATCTCGTCTAAAAAATCTAAACTTTGGTAAGAAAGTCAGCAAAGTATTGACTTCTAGAAGTCTAATCGATTTCTGAGTACATGTCAAAGCTAGCGGGAGCATAAGTGTTATGCAAATAATCATCATGTTAGCGGGAGCATGATAATTATTATTAGTACTGCAAGATAGCAATGTTAATTATAGATGAAAAAAAAAGTTTCAATTCATGAAGTTGCATGGGTTGAAAAGTTGTTTTGCTATAATTAAGGGAGAGGAAATTATACTTGATGAGTTCAAAAACTCTTAGATCAATTAGATCTTTCACTAGTATGATAAAGGCAATGAGACAGTTTAAGATCAATATGAGAAAGAACACAAAACAGAATCAAACTTATACTTATGATTCAAAACTAAGTCACGCCTCAGCAGAGCTCGATGAAGAACTTCCGCTGTAGAGGCGAGCTAGGGTTTACAGTTGATATCAAATAAAATAATAAAAGCGATGATTTCTAAGTCTGCATGCATGCAACTTATATACTAAACCCTAATACAAAAATTATGCACGACTGGACAGGCCTAATACCGACATTCAAACTAGGCTATGGATCGAGCCCATGATGCAACCCAATAGACCTAACAATTTCCCCATTTGCATCAAATGAGGAGAGAAATTATTTCTTCTGAGCAGGCCTCACTATCTTTACAACTTTAAATAGTTTAGGAATAATGGCAAGAAGAGTCTGTCAGAACCGAATGTACCACCTCAGCATGTCAACAAAAAGTTTCTTATCAGCAGCACTATTCTGGTCGCGCCTCTGTATGATCTCCAAGATATGCTCAAGACAAGATGTCGAGAAGAGGTGTTTATCAACAAGAGAGAACATACATTTTTGACCTTCACCCCTGAGAAACATAACCGTTTGATACGTTGAATCTATCTTCCCCTGGATCTTGGTATTGACATTGCCGGATCTATCAATGGTCTTGATCGTTGGTCGCTTGTGTATGGCAGAGGCAATCTCCTGGTCCATCTTCGCTACCTCATGAATGTAACAAACAAGGATACGCTTGACATGATCGATTATTGGCTGATACTCTTGAGGATTCGACAAAAGAATGTTGTTGAGGAGTATCCAGTCATGGGGGTTGAGGTTTGGTAGATCAACAAGGGAAAAATGGTAGACTGAGCCTTCGGTTCCTCAAGTCACCCTGAATTTGAAATTAATAAATTTCTCTGCTGAATAAGGCTTCATCACCTTAACTGTAGTTATCTTCTTTGAGCTCCATGTCAGGTATTGGGGTTGAGCAAACTCCAAGTAAAACTCCAGAAGATCCCTATCTACCTTCGGGTCTGGAGAAGGAATAGCAACAGTCGAATTGAAGCAGTGGAAGATGAATGCCTTTCGAGTGATTTGCATGTCGAACTGTGCATCCTTGGAGTTGTCAAGGATGAAGGACATTATTGGTTTGAGCCAGAGAACAGTTGGCTCGTCAATTACACATCTTTGAAGCGACTCTTTTGTCCATATAGGAAACATGGACTTTTTCTGAAGTTTTAACCTTCTGGAAGGGATTCGTGGGATTTTCTGCATAGACATCTTCTTCATTGTCAATGTCGTCGTCGCCGGTTTTCTTCTTCTTTTTGTCTTTGTTGCTGATCGAAGCTTCATTACCCTTCGGTCTAACTGATGGTCCAGCGGATGGCTTTGATCCAGAAGGAGGAGGTTGTGATGCCACTTTTTCTCCCCCTTGTTTCGGTTGGACCCCGGTAACCAAAACACCTTCAATTCGGCTAAGAATATCCAACGTCAGTCTGAGCTTGTCTGCCAAATGATGCCTGACAGTGATAGTGATGACCGGATCATGAGCCTCAACAAAATGAAGAAGGATGGAGTGAACGTCTCCAGTAGAACTCCTAATGACTTCCCTTTCTGTCTTGAGGTCATTAAGTGCAGTCTCAGCAGTACGTAGCTTTTGAGTTTGCAATTTAAGCTGGGAGGTACATAAGTCGAGCTCATCCATAATTCGATTCTCCACAGCTAACTTCGCTTCCAGTTGAGTTAAGCGATCATCGAAATTAGCATGGAGTTTCTCGTTGGCTTGTTGAATGGTTTGGCGTGCTGCTTCGAGGTTCGAGCGCTCAGTTTGAATAGACTTCTGAAGGTTCTCGACCGAAGCGTTGACCATTTTATCATTTTTGGCAGCAGCACCCTACAGGGAATCTAAAAATATGTGAGCTACAGAGACTAGTTTATCAACTTTTGCGGTCGCTTCCTTGCATTCCTTGGTAGAAGCATCAACAACAATGGAGACCTGTTGACATTGGGAAGTGGAGGCCGATATTGCCTTAGCTGCATCAGATAGAGTAGTACTGTGTTCAGTGACAACTAAGGAGATTAAGGCCTTCAAGGCAGCTTCAGAATAGGCACCAGAGGAAGAGGAAGAGGATGAAAGCAGTTTATCAAGCTTTTCGTTTACTGATTTTAAATGATGTTTGGTAACAGGCTCATCGTCATCATCATCGCTCTGCACTCTGTAAGGACTGAAGTATGTGGAATCAAACTCCAAATCCTCACCACCCAAAATAGGGGTTGTTTTAGTAGATTGCGTGGGTGATAAGGGTTTGGAAGAAGGAGGAGGTTCGGTTGTAACCGGATCAGGAACAGTGGAGCGAGTTTGTGTGGTCGTGGTGGTATTTGTGAATATAGGAGTGGGAATAGGAATTTTAGTGGATGGTTGAGAGGTGGTAACTGGGATTGTTACAGGTGTAGGTGAAAGGGGATGGGAGCAAACTGGAATTTATGGGGTAGGGGAGCGAGGCGGAGTATCACCGCGGCCCGAAACCTCTTCGTCTGAGCTTTCGCTCTCAGATTCGGATGGAGGAGCATTCTTCTGCTCAGGAGGGATATATTCTGAATCACTTGAAGATTGCAGAATAAGTCTCCGAGCGGGCTTCTTTTGCTTTTTTGGTTGAGCCTGAGAATGGGCAGCTTTATCATATTTTTGCTTCTTGGGGGTTTGCCCCTTGGTTTGCTTGGTGACCTATTCTCCCTTCTGTGTTTCAGGCTTTTTTCCCCTCTTGGATGGCTTGTCAGACTCTTCAATGGACCGAACCATTGCCTGTGTAAGCTCTCTTGGGCCAGCAGATGGATGCTTCCTGTATTGTTGTAGAACATTACTCGACTCAGAAATACACATTGGTTCAGGAATGGAGCCAATAAACGAAAACTTCGATGGATCAGTAACAATGATTATCATTGTATGAAAGGTAGCAATGGATGAGAGCAAGGAGTCCGCCATTATTGGAACACGAAGGTGGTCCATTGCCCATTGGGTGATAATAGACCAAAAACTCCCACATGATATTTCAGAATACCTGGATGAAGAGACCAGGCTTTAAACCAACTGCTACCAAGTGATCGACCGATAATCTAGGTCAATTCCATGATACAACCCATATAGTACCGTCATGAAGGATTTGGTTGCACCATCGAAGCCGGCGCTTCGCTCAGACAGTCCCTTGAATAACAATGTAAAAAGGCCATTCCATTAAGGAGGAAGGCAGGACTTCTTGAACTTCGCAATGGTGGTTTGGGTTTCAGTATACCCCATCTGATAGAACATGGAAAACAATTGACCAGTTGTAATGGATTCAGGGTTTACCAGAGACGAATCTTGAGAAAGACCAATTAGGGCACATAATCGGTGCTTAGAGATGGAGGTCTTATCATTGTCGAGTTCAAAGTGAATGCGTTCATTAATGCTATCATAGAAGGCAGAAGAGTAGACAAGAGACAAGCATGACATAGGAACAACTTCAAGTTTAGTCAGTGCGTCGAAGAGTGGTGAGTATTTGAGACACTCAAGCACATACAACATATACAGCTCATAGATGAACGGCGTAAGATCGTTGATCAGATTCTGTTGAGGTTTGATGGTGAGAAGAGGTTGACGAACTGAAGTATCCTGAACTGAGGATGCGTCTTCCATTGATGTAGCTTGAAGAAGATAATGAACAGTTGCACAGAATCACCGGGTTTCTTTGAGAGAATTTTGGAAGTGATAAAGGATGATAGTGTGTCGTTCCAATTCCTTTTATAGGTACAATGAGGAGAGAGAAAAATCCGGTTGAAATCTTGGAGTATCTTAGTAATAGCGCTTGAGTTGATGGGTCTACAGTTGGCATGCCAAGGATGACGCATGAAAGAGAAAGAAACGTTCCCCTTTTTCACGCCTTTTCATAAAATCCACTTTTTCAAATCGCCACGTCGTTTGGATAGCTGATGATCCCAATCATTTCGTATGATGCTTGAATCTCTGTACCTATAATGCTCTAATGATCAATCTGAATCAGAACTAGAATTTGGAAAATTAAAATTTTCGTGCATAGGGTGTAAAAGATAAGGAAATAAAACGAGATTTTAGGGATCATATGTTATATCGTAATCCGACATAAAACAATTGAATCTGCTCAACAATCACTTCCTTCAATATCAAGAGAGACATTAAAGTGCTTGCTTGGTTTCCCATGGAATAACGATCAATAAATTTTTGAGAAGTTTTGAAAGGCTTCTTTTAAAGGTTAAAGAGGGTGGCTTTTGCTTCAATTCATACTTTTGATACTTGACATAAGACCGAAACTGAATGAAGTACTTGTGAGATCATTGTGATCTGTTGAACAAGTAGGTATGATAAACTTTAAAATGACGAGGGAAAGATGAGATCTCAAAAAAAATAAAACTAGATCTTTTAGGGTTAGAGAAGCGTCGGTAAAAGGCAAACTCATAAAGATCACTCAAAAGAAAAGGAGATTTCATAGGGTAACAAGTAAGATCTTGAATTGTAAAATTCACCGTCAATTCATTAGTGGTTTTGAATTTTGGGTTTGACTTAGCACATAGTAGCATGAAACTAAGATCATGAACACAAACTTGGTATAACCATAAATCTCAGTGGTTAAGACTGAGAGTCTCAGGGGTTAAATTTATGAAATAAATTATAATGGAGAAAGATGATGGAGATGGCATAAGAAGCGAAAGTACATCTGCTTTAAAGAAAAGAAGGACCAAGCAGAAAACTCAAAACTCAATATGAGCAAAGTAAGTGAATCAGATAGCCTGGACTGGGAAAACACGATTGGTACATATCATTTTATTATGGCTTCACTCAAAATCTGTCGAGGCTTTAGTAAACATGGAGCAGCATGCTTCTAGGGACTCCTAACTAGGAAAACCAATTAAACGAAATAGAAAAATATTTTTGGATTTCTTAAAAGTTTTTATAAAAAGAAAATATTTTTGGAATTTTATAAGTGGAAAGGAAGTAAAGAAAAGATGTACATAAGAGAATAATTGAAATGCCTTAAAAAAAATTAACGAGCTTAGAAGGACGGAACGCAAAATAGACCGAACGTTCGGTTCATTTCGGTTCATGAACCAACTTAACCCGAAATAGACCGAACCCGAAATAGACTGAAAGTTCGGTTCATTTCGGTTCGCTCTATTTTGCTTGTTACCTTTATGAGAGCGAAGGCAATTTCGGTACAAACTCAGTTTGCATCATTCCTAGACTTTGTAGAATCTCATTGGAGCTTGCTTCAGGTAAGGCCTTCGTGAATATGCCTGCCAATTGATCAGTCGTTCTGATGAAGTGAATTTCTACGTTACCATCTTCGACGTGATCTTTGATGAAGTGATATCTTAGTGCTATATGCTTGGTCTTGGAGTGTTGCAACAAATCCTAATTGCGCTTTCAGAGTCACAATATAGTGGTATTTTCTTCATGTTCAACCCGTAATCCCGGAGTTGACTTTGTATCCATACGACCTGAGAAGTACAGGATGCTGCAGCTATATATTCTGCTTCTGCAGTGGATAGCGAAACACAGGTTTGTTTCTTTGATTCCCAATTAACTAATTTACCATCAAGAAATTGACATCCTCCTGTGGTGCTTTTACGATCCAATCCACAACCGCCCAGATGTGCATCTGAAAATGCTTGAGCGAAGAATCTTGAGTTGGTTGGATACCAGAGGTCGAGAGAGGAGGTTCGCTTCAGATAGCGAAAGATGTTCTTTACCGCTTGAAGATGAGGTTCTCGTGGGTTGGATTGAAATCATGCATAGTAACGAACAAAAAACATTATGTCGTGTCTACTGGCTATGAGATACATTAGAGATCCAATCATCTGTCGATAAAGTGTTACATCAGCTGCTGGTTTCTCCAATGATGGTGTGAGTTTGGTACCAAAAGCCATAGGCACTTTCACTTTGGAATCTCCCATCATTCCAAACTTGGTTAACAAAGTCTTGGTATATGCTTCCTGATTAATAAAAATGCCTTCGGGTCCCTGTCTAATGTTTAATCCAAGGAAAAAGTTAATTAGACCCATTGAGCTCATCTCAAATTTAGTCTCCATCAACTTTCTGAATTCAGCTGTTAAGCTAGGATTCGTGGAGCCAAAGATGATGTCATCAAAGTAAATTTGGACTATCATAAGGTGGTTACCTTCTCGCTTACGAAAGAAGGTTGGGTCAACCGAACCTTGTTTGAATTTAGACATTTTTAAGAAACGAGTGAGAGTTTCATACCATGCTCTGGGAGCCTGTTTAAGACCATACACAGCTTTGTCAAGAATATAACAGTGATCGGGATACTTCTCGTTCACGAAGCCTGACGGTTGCTCAATATATACGGTTTCTTCAAGTTCACCATTGAGGAAAGCACATTTGACGTCCATTTGATAGACTTCAAAGTTCTTGTGAGCAGCATACGCAAGAAAGATACGAACAAATTCTAATCTTGCCACGGGAGCAAAGGTTTCTTCGTAATCAATTCCCTCTTCCTGACAATATCCTTTGACGAACAACCTCACTTAGTTACGAATGACATTCCCCTCTTTGTCCATCTTGTTCCTGAATACCTATTTGAGACTGACAACCGAAGCATCCTTAGGAGTTGGAAGAAGACGCCATACCTTGTTTCGCTCAAACTCGTTTAACTCATCCTACATGGCTTGAACCCAGTCTGAATGATAAAGAGCTGAGTTGACAATCTTTGGTTCAATTTTAGAGACGAATGAGTTGAACATGCATAATTCTACGTTTGAAAAAAGTGCAGCCTGTTTCGCTTTGATTTGAATGTGAGTTAACACTTTTTCTAATGATTCCCCAATAATTTGAGTTTGCGGATGATCTTTGGTCCATTTAACAAGTACATAAAACGTTGGATGATAAATAGGATCCAGTTCAGCATTAGCTTCTTCCCCTAGTTTAGACATGATGTCATCATCACTAACATTGGTGTTCTCCCCCTCGAAGAATAAACCCTGTTCAGGACTAGCATTTTTATCTTCTTCATTGACTGGAATTTCAGTGGACCTTGATGAATTTGGCGATGAGTTCTACCCCTGGAATGAAGGACCTTGATCATGAGGAGTAGAGGAACTCTCCCTTGGACAATAGCATGGTCACCAGAAGGTTCGGTTGCATTTGTGCCTTCGGTGTCTTTGAATTGATTTTCATTTATCTTCTTAGCAGCTTCTTGTATAACCTCTTTCAGATTATCAATTTTTTGTGTTTTGCAGTTGATTCAGAGTCAATCGCCTTTTGAGGCTCATCAAACAAGGGCATGAATTGGTCAAAAAGATTTGAGATAGAGATAGTAACCTGACCATTCTTAGAAAATATGTCTTGTGATGCATCTTCTGTGGGTTTCAACTTCTTAACATAACTATCGTCAAAAGTGACATAGTATGTTTCTTCAATTTTCTTCGATCATTTATGGAGAACTCTATACGCCTTGGAGTTCAAGGAGTATCCTTAGAAAATTCCTTCATCGGCCTTGACATCGAACTTTTTTCGATTCTCTTTGGAGTTGAAAATGAAACATCTTGAACCGAATACATGAAAAAATTTCACCTTTGGTTTTCGATTGTTCAGGATCTCGTAAGGAGTAATTGAGAATCGTTTATTCAAGTATGATCGATTCTGAGTATAACATGCCGCCGCGATTGCATCAGCCCATAAATATAACGGCAAGGATGCGAATCATAACATGGTACCAGCAGCTTCACATAGTGACCGATTTCTCCTTTCAACAATGCCATTTTGCTGTGGAGTATAGGGAGCTGAGAAATTGTGAGTCATCCCTTTTTCAACAAGAAAACCTTCAAAGTCTTTGTTCTTGAATTCAAGGCCATTGTCACTCCTTATATTTCGGACTACATTTCTTAGTTGCATCTCGATTTATTTAATGAAGAGCATGATCTTTGGAGTAGCTTCAGACTTTTTCTTGAGACAGAAAATCCATGTAAACCTTTAGAAATCGTCCATAATTACCAAAATGTATTTGTTTCCTCCGATGCTTTCGATGGACGAAGGTCTGCATAGATCAATGTGCAGTAATTCAGTGCTTTATCACCTTAGTATTGATAATAGAAGGATGACTCTTCCGACTTTGCTTTCGCATTTCATATGCTGCATAGAGATGTTCTTTATCAAATTTTAGAACGGGTAGACCTCGAACGTGATCACCTAAGACCAACTTGTTGATGTCCTTAAAGTTTAGATGAGAAAGTCTCCTATGCCATAACCAGGTTTCATCGGAGTGAGCCTTTGTGAGGAAGCATACGGTTGGTTTACCTTTTATAGGATTGAGGTTCAAAGGATACATTTCCCCTTTTCGCTTTGATTTCAACAGAATGTTGTTTGAGCTCTTTTTGGCAATTTCTGAGCCTTCATCTTCGAACGATACTTTAATCCAGTGCCAACCACCAGCTGTGATACACTGATGAGATTGTGTTGGAGCCCTTCAACATATGTAACCTTCCTTATGGAGAACTCGCCATTGGTGATCATTCCATAGCCTTTGATAGTTCCAAAAGAGTTGTTGCCATATTTTACAATACCACCATCTTTGAGAGAATGAAACTCTCTTAGCTCCTCCTTCCTTCCTGTCATGTGACGCGAGCAGCCACTATCGATGTACCATTCTTCGTCAAACCGCTCGTCACGAATAACCTGCTAAATATTAAGCAAATTTTGCAACCCAAAGTTTCTTGAGTCCTTGTGAGCCTTTTACAGGACATGGAATGGAAAGAGAAATATCAACCATATATGTGCGTTTAATCAAAGTTGTTTCATATTTTCTTTTAATAGTTAAAACTTTAATTTTAGTTGATTTAGGAGGACTGGGGTTTTTGGCTGAGGAACTGGAATTTAGAGAATCAGATTTCGAAGAGACATTAGATTCCCGGTTTTGTTGGTCAGACTTGCAAGCAGGTGGACTGAAATTGTAATTTCGTTTGCCATTTGATGAGGGATCGAAACTCTCTTTTCGGTTGTTTTAGGATGATTGACCGAAACTCTCCTTTCGGTTGTTGTAGGATGAGGGACCGAAACTCTCCTTTCGGTTATAGATGGATAATGGACCGAAACTGCCCTTTCGGTTGTTTTCAGTCGTTTGACTAAAACCAGCCTTTCGGTTCCTGTTGGTCGAAGGACCGAAACAATCCTTTGGATTCCTTTCGGTTGAAGGACTGAACCCATCCTTTCGGTTCTTGTTGGTTGAAGGACCGAACCCATCCTTTCCGTTCCTTGATTCTTCTTGTGATTTTTGCTTCCTTTCAATCCTTACAAAATTAGGATTTTGAGAATTCCAAAACTGTTTTCTTTCTGAGAGATTTTTCTTATATCTCAGATTTCTTTGATGCTTACGATCAGCCACCCGTTTTGCATTTCTGTGAATGTTGGCCTTCCGTTTTGAAGCATGTGCACAACATGCGCTTTTTACTGAAGAAGTATCACTTGTGGTTTGCGCAGGTTCGTCCAAAGGAGTTTTAGTTCCACTTATGCTCGGCACATCATACTTTGTAGGCTCATTTAGAGGTTCAGATATGTATCTACCTTTTACCCTCCATGAGGTTTTCTGAGAAAGACCCTTCGTCTCATCTGTGTTGTTTATTGGGACCGACCAGAAAAATTCATCACATCCACCAACATTATCTTCTTTAACCATAGCAGTTAACTTTGCAGGTTGTTGTGGAGTGATTTACGACACTGTGTTAACTTGCTTTGGAGTGGTTTGAACCTTTTGGTACACAACAACTTTTGATTTGATAACTTTGGACTTGTCAGTAGAGGAACGAGTGAACTCAACAGAGTTTTCAGAAATTAGGTTCTCATGGGACTTGGGTTCGTTTTTGGCTAATTCAGAACAGTCTACTAAATCTTCTACATAAATTTCACTCATGTCCTCATCCTCATTAAGTTCAGATGTATTTTCAACTTCAATTTTGTTTTCTGAACTTAAATTGGCATTCAAGGAGTCAAATTTTTCTATAGTTTTGGCTCTCAGTTTCAATCTATCATTTTCATCTAACAGATTTTTGAGCATGTCCTTGTGTTCCTTGGTCTTTATGTAGTATTCAAGTTTGTCCAGACCTATTTTGTATGCAAGGGAAACATCGTACGAAGATACAACACTTTCACAGTTGTAGGCTTCAACATCAATTTCATCCTCCTTTAATTCAAGGAAAGGCAAAATCATACGATGTATCTTCTTCCTTATTTCACAATCAAGATGCAACTGGGTGATGTTATAATAGATTCTCTTAGCAATTAAAGAAAAAACATTTCTCTGTTTAAGAAGTTTAAGATTGTCTCTCTGCAAATAAATTGGATCATCTTTAGATCTAATTAACTTCTTTTCCTACAGCTCGATCCACATTCTTCGTTCCTCACTCTTTGAAGAAATCCTGCTGATTTGATCAGTTAGATTAGAGTTTGTGACACGGGTTTGGGTGAGACTGCTACTTATGCTAGAGAATTTTGACTTTAAATTATTTAATTCCTTTTCATAATTATTAGCAGGTAATTTTAGAGAGGCAAGAATGTCTTGTACCTTTTTGATCAACTCATCACATTCGTTGATCTAAGCATTAACGGGCTTGGCAGTAAAACATCCGTCATCTCGCTCTCTTTCCTTGTCAACTCCTCCATCAGTTGTGTCTCCTCTCATTTGGGACACACCCTCAGTCACCACAAAACATCTTCCCGTTGCCTGTTCTACTTTTACCATCATAGCTTTTCCGTGAGTGGGCTACCTTACTTCTTCATCCTCAGAATCTGTGGACCAGACCTCCACACCGCCAAATTCATCACAATTATTTGCACCCTGCACAATCAAAGCATTCATGGTAGAGTTATTAACAGCAGACTTTCTTTTCTTTATTTCCTCCAATCTTCTTAGGAGGATCGCTTCTTCATCTTCTTCATTTGTCTTTTCTTCTTTCTTTCCAGCATACAATCTTTAGCAAAATGATTTTTGCCTCCACAATAATGATAGTCAAATCCTGAATCTCCTCCAACTTTAGCTTCCTTCTATGACTCTTTAGACTTTGATCCCATCTTCGGTTCCTCCTTGATCCTTTCAGCACTATAACTTCCCTGCCAGTTTCGGTTCTTGTTGACTGGGAATTTCTTCTTGATGGATTTTCTGGGATTTGACACCATCATGGCGTATTGTTTGCCGGTTAGATCATAGTTAGCAAGATCTAATTCCTCTTCTTCTTCAACCAAACTCTTTCCTTTGGAGACAAGAGCTAAAGAAACCAGACCTAAGACCACATTCGTTTCCTTTGATAAAGAATTCTCATGGGATTTTAAAATACCCACCAGTTTTTCCAGAGAGTAAGACTTGAACTGGTCATGAGCCTTTACTATTGACACAACAGCCATCCATTCAGATCTGAGGCTGTTCATGAAAGTGAACTTTTGTTCAATAACCTTTCTTTTGAATTCCATGCTTTATCATCTTACTCAAAAGATGATTGAGGCGATCGAAAGTTTGAACAAGTTTTTCTTCAGGCTTCTGCTTAAAGTCCCCAAACATAGATAACAAGAGAGTTTGGATAGAGTGTTCCAGATCTTCATCAGTGGAATATAATTCCTTCAATCTATCCCAAATCTCCTTAGCTGTAGCACAAGAACTAACCAAACAAAATGTATCCGATTGTAGAGCAAACCTTATCATCCGTAGAGCTTTGATGTTACACTGAAACTTCTGTTTCTCATCCTGAGGAATGTCTTTAACATCATTAACAAGCTGATTGTATTCTTTCTGTGTTTTAACAATCTTTGACGTGCTTGAGTGAGCGAATGGGCCTAAAGTGAATGCTTCCCAGATTAGATATCCATTGTCCTCCGATCCAATCACGTAGTCTTCAAAGTGATGCGTCTAAACTTCATAGTCTTGCGTATACAAGAATGGTATTCTTGTTGTAGACCCTATGTTGTTGGAAATATTGATCGGATTGGTTTGTGAATCGTCCATTGAAATTGTAAATACTTTTGATCGATAACCTGTAAAAGATCAGACTTGTAATATTTCATTAGGGTTGGATTAAAAATTAATGAGATACGTCAATAAATAGTGACGACTCAATAAATATCAATCAATGCGGAATTAAAACCCTATGAACTCCTTCAACAGAAGAGGTGTGTATGGATTACATAGTCTCCTACTCTGATACCAATTGATGAGTTAAAATACTCTTAGATCGATTAGATCTTTCACTAGTACGATAAAAGAAATGAAACAATTTAAGATCAATATGAGAAAGAACACAAAACAGAATCAAACTTATGCTTATGATTCAAAACAAAGTCACGCCTCAGCAGAGCTCGATGAAGAACTTCCGCTGTAGAGGCATGCTAGGGTTTATAGTTGATATCAAATAAAATAATGAAAGCGATTATTTCTAAGTCTGCATGCATGCAACTTATATACTAAACCCTCATACAAAAATTATGCACGACTGGACAGGCCCAATACCGGCATTCAAACTAGCCTTTTACAGGACATGGAATAGAAAGAAAAATATCAACCGTATATGTACGTTTAAACAAAGTTGTTTCATCTTTTCCTTTAATAGTGAAAACTTTAATTTTAGTTGATTTAGGAGGACTGGGGTTTTTGGTTGAGGAACTGGAATTTAGAGAATCAGATTTAGAAGAGACATTAGATTCCCGGTTTTGTTGGTCAGACTTGTAAGCAAGTGGACTGAAATTGTAATTTCGTTTGACATTGGATGAGGGATCGAAACTCTCTTTTCGGTTGTTGTAGGATGATTGACCGAAACTCTCCTTTCGGTTGTTGTAGGATGAAGGACCGAAACTCTCCTTTCGGTTATAGATGGATGATGGACCAAAACTGCCCTTTCGGTTGTTTTCAGTCGTTTGACTAAAACCAGCCTTTGGGTTCCTGTTGGTAGAAGGACCGGAACAATCCTTTAGGTTCCTTTCCGTTTAAGGACCGAACCCATCCTTTCGGTTCCTGTTGGTTGAAGGACCGAACCCATCCTTTCCGTTCCTTGATTCTTCTTGTCAATTTTGCTTCCTTTCAATCCTTACAAAATTAGGATTTTGAGAATTCCAAAAATGTTTTCTTTCTGAGAGATTCTTCTTATATCTCATATTTCTTTGATGCTTACGATCAGCCACCCGTTTTTGATTTCTGTGAATGTTGGCCTTCCGTTTTGAAGCATGTGCACAACATGCGCTTTTTGCTGAAGAAGTATCACTTATGGTTTGCGCAGGTTCGTCCAAAGGAGTTTTAGTTCCACTTATGCTCGGCACATCATACTTTGTAGGCTCATTTAGAGGTTCATATATGTATCTACCTTTTACCCTCCATAAAGTTTTCTGAGAAAGACCCTTCGTCTCGTCTGCGTTGTTTATTGGGACCGACCAGAAAAATTCATCACATCCACCAGCATTATTTTCTTCTACCAGAGCAGTTAACTTTGCAGTTTGTTGTGGAGTGATTGTCGACACTGTGTTAACTTGGTTTGGAGTGGTTTGAACCTTTTGGTACACAAAAACTTTAGATTTGAGAACCTTGGACTTGTCAGTTGAGGAACGAGCGAACTCAACAGAGTTTTCAGAAATTAGGTTCTTATGGGACTTGGGTTCGTTTTTGGCTAATTCAGAACAGTCTACCAAATCTTCTACAAAAATTTCACTCATGTCCTCATCCTCATTAAGTTCAGATGTATTTTGAACATCAATTTTGTTTTCTGAACTTAAATTGGCATTCAAGGAGTCAAATTTTTCTATAGTTTTGGCTCTCAATTTCACTCTATCATTTTCATCTAACAAATTTTTGAGCATGTCCTTGTGGTCCTTGGTCTTTATGTTGGATTCAAGTTTGTCCAGACCTATTTTGTATGAAAGGGACACATCGTAAGATGATACAACACTTTCACAGTTGTAGGCTTCAACATCAATTTCATCCTCCTTTAATTCAAGGAAAGGAAAAATCATACGACGTATCTTCTTCCCTATTTCACAATCAAGATGCAACTTGGTGATGTTATAATAGAGTCTCTTAGCAATTAAACAAAAAACATTTCTCTGTTTAAGAAGTTTAAGATTGTCTCTCTTCAAATAAATTGGATCATCTTTAGAACTAATTAACTCCTTTTCCTTCAGCTCGATCCACATTCTTCGTTCCTCACTCTTTGAAGAAATCCTGCTGATTTGATCAGTTAGATTAGAGTTTGTGACACGGGTTTGGGTGAGACTGCTACTTATGCTAGAGAATTTTGACTTTAAATTATTTAATTCCTTTTCATAATTATTAGCAGGTAATTTTAGAGAGGCAAGAATGTCTTGTACCTTTTTGATCAACTCATCACATTCGTTGATCTGAGCATTAACGAGCTTGGCAGTAAAACATCCGTCATCTCGCCCTCTTTCCTTGTCAACTCCCCCATCAGTTGTGTATCCTCTCATTTGGGACACACCCTCAGTCACCACAAAAAATCTTCCCATTGCCTGTTCTACTTTTGCCATCATTGCTTTTCCGTGAGTGGGCTTCCTTACTTCTTCATCCTCAGAATCTGTGGACCAGACCTCCACACCGCCGAATTCATCATAGTTATTTGCACCCTGCACAATCAAATCATTCATGGTAGAGTTATTAACAGCAGACTTTCTTTTCTTTATTTCCTCCAATCTTCTTAGGAGGATCGCTTCTTCATCTTCTTCGTTTGTCTTTTCTTCTTTCTTTCTCAGCATACAATCTTTAGCAAAATGATTTTTACCTCCACAATAATGATAGTCAAATCCTGAATCTCCTCCAACTTTAGCTTCCTTCTATGACTCTTCAGACTTTGACCCCATCTTCGGTTCCTCCTTGACCTTTGAGCACTATAACTTCCCTGCCAGTTTCGGTTCTTGTTGACTGGGAATTTCTTCTTGATGGATTTTCTAGGATTTGACACCATCATGGCGTATTATTTGCCGGTTAGATCATAGTTAGCAAGATCTAATTCCTCTTCTTCTTCAACCGAACTCTTTCCTTTGGAGACGAGAGCTAAAGAACCCAGACCCGAGACCACATTCTTTTCCTTTGATAAAGAATTCTCATGGGATATTAAAATACCCACCAATTTTTCCAGAGAGTAAGACATGAACTATTCATGAGCCTTTACTGTTGACACAATAGCCATCCATTCAGATCTGAGGCCGTTCATGAAAGTGAACTTTTGTTCAATAACCTTTCTTTCAATTCCATGCTTTATCATCTTACTCAAATGATGATTGAAGCGATCGAAAGTTTGAACAAGTTTTTCTTCAGGCTTCTGCTTAAAGTCCCCAAACTTAGATAACAAGAGAGTTTGGATAGAGTGTTCCAGATCTTCATCGGTAGAATATAATTCCTTCAATCTATCCCAAATCTCCTTAGCTGTAGCACAAGAACTAACCAAATGAAATGTATCTGATTGTAGAGCAAACCTTATCATCCGTAGAGCTTTGATGTTGCACTGAAACTTCTGTTTCTCATCCTGAGGAATGTCTTTAACATCATTAAAACTCTGATTGTATTCTTTATGTGTTTTAACAATCTTTAATGTACTTGAGTGAGCGAATGTCCCTGAAGTGATTGCTTCCCAGATTAGATATCCATTGTCCTCCGATCTAATCACGTAGTCTTCAAAGTGATGCGTCTAAACTTCATAGTCTTGCGTATACAAGAATGGTATTCTTGTTGTAGACCCTATGTTGTTGGAAATATTGATCGGATTGGTTTGTGAATCGTCCATGGAAATTGTAAATACTTTTGATCGATAACCTGTAAAAGATCAGACTTGTAATATTTCGTTAGGGTTGGATTAACAATTAATGAGATACATTAATAAATAGTAACGGCTCAATAAATATCAATCAATGCGGAATTAAAACCCTATGAACTCCTTCAATAGAAGAGGTGTGTATGGATTACACAGTCTCCTACTCTGATACCAATTGATGAGTACAAAAACTCTTAGATCGATTAGATCTTTCACTAGTACGATAAAAGCAATGAAACAATTTGAGATCAATATGAGAAAGAACACAAAACAGAATCAAACTTATGCTTATGATTCAAAACAAAGTCACGCCTCAGCAGAGCTCAATGAAGAACTTCCGCTGTAGAGGTAAGCTAGGGTTTACAGTTGATATCAAATAAAATAGTGAAAGCGATGATTTCTAAGTCTGCATGCATGCAACTTATATACTAAACCCTAATACAACAATTATGCACGACTGGATAGGCCCAATACTTGCATTCAAACTAGCCTTTTACAGGACATGGAATAGAAAGAGAAATATCAACCATATATGTACGTTTAATCAAAGTTGTTTCATCTATTCTTTTAATAGTGAAAACTTTAATTTTAGTTGATTTAGGAGGACTGGGGTTTTTGGCTGAGGAACTGGAATTTAGAGAATCAGATTTAGAAGAGACATTAGATTCTCGGTTTTGTTGGTCAGACTTGCAAGCAGGTGGATTGAAATTGTAATTTCGTTTGCCATTGGATGAGGGATCGAAACTCTCTTTTCGGTTGTTGTAGGATGATTGACCGAAACTCTCCTTTCGGTTGTTGTAGGATGAGGGACCGAAACTCTCCTTTCGGTTATAGATGGATGATGGACCAAAATTGCCGTTTCGGATGTTTTCAGTCGTTTGACTAAAACCAGCCTTTCGGTTCCTGTTGGTCGAAGGACCGAAACATTCCTTTGGGTTCCTTTCGGGTGAAGGACCGAACCCATCCTTTCGGTTCCTGTTGGTTGAAGGATCGAACCCATCATTTCCGTTCCTTAATTCTTCTTGTGATTTTTGCTTCCTTTCAATCCTTACAAAATTAGGATTTTGTAAACTCCAAAACTATTTTCTTTCTGAGAGATTCTTCTTATATCTCAGATTTCACTGATGCTTACGATCAGCCACCCATTTTGGATTTCTATGAATGTTGGCCTTCCGTTTTGAAGCATGTGCACAACATGCGCCTTTTGCTGAAGAAGTATCACTTGTGGTTTGTGCAGGTTCGTCCAAAGGAGTTTTAATTCAACTTATGTTCAGCACATCATACTTTGTAGGCTCATTTAGAGGTTCAGATATGTATCTACCTTTTACCCTCCATGAGGTTTTCTGAGAAATACCCTTCGTCTCATCTGCGTTGTTTATTGGGACCGACCAGAAAAATTCATCACATCCACCAGCATTATCTTCTTCTACCATAGCAGTTAACTTTGCAGTTTATTGTGGAGTGATTGCCGACACTGTGTTAACTTGGTTTGGAGTGGTTTGAACCTTTTGGTACACAACAACTTTAGATTTGAGAACTTTGGACTTGTCAGTAGAGGAACGAGCGAACTCAACAGAGTTTTCAGAAATTAGGTTCTTATGGGACTTGGGTTCGTTTTTGGCTAATTAAGAACAGTCTACCAAATCCTCTATAGAAATTTCACTCATGTCCTCATCCTCATTAATTTCAGATGTATTTTCAACGTCAATTTTGTTTTCTGAACTTAAATTGGCATTCAAGGAGTCAAATTTTTCTATAGTTTTGGCTCTCAATTTCAATCTATCATTTTCATCTAACAGATTTTTGAGCATGTCCTTGTGGTCCTTGGTCTTTATGTAGGATTCAAGTTTGTCCAGACCTATTTTGTATGAAAGGGACACATCGTAAGATGATACAACACTTTCACAGTTGTAGGCTTCAACATCAATTTCATCCTCCTTTAATTCAAGGAAAGGAAAAATCATACGACATATCTTCTTCCCTATTTCACAATCAAGATGCAACTGGGTGATGTTATAATAGAGTCTCTTAGCAATTAAACAAAAAACATTTCTCTGTTTAAGAAGTTTAAGATTGTCTCTCTGCAAATATATTGGATCATCTTTAGATATAATTAACTCCTTTTCCTTCAGCTCGATCCACATTCTTCGTTCCTCACTCTTTGAAGAAATCCTGCTGATTTGATCAGTTAGATTAGAGTTTGTGACACGGGTTTGGGTGAGATTGCTACTTATGCAAGAGAATTTTGACTTTAAATTATTTAATTCCTTTTCATAATTATTAGCAGGTAATTTTAGAGAGGCAAGAATGTCTTGTACCTTTTTGATCAACTCATCACATTCACTGATCTGAGCATTAACGGGCTCGACAGTAAAACATCTGTCATCTCGCACTCTTTCCTTATCAACTCCCCCATCAGTTGTGTATCCTCTCATTTGGGACTCACCCACAGTCACCCAAAACATCTTCTCGTTTCCTGTTCTACTTTTGCCATCATAGCTTTTCCGTGAGTGGGCTTGCTTACTTCTTCATCCTCAGAATCTGTGGACCAGACCTCCACACCGCCGAATTCATCACAGTTATTTGCACCCTGCACAATCAAAGCATTCATGGTAGAGTTATTAACAGCAGACTTTCTTTTCTTTATTTCCTCCAATCTTCTTAGGAGGATCGCTTCTTCATCTTCTTCGTTTGTCTTTTCTTCTTTCTTTCTTAGCATACAATCTTTAGCAAAATGATTTTTGCCTCCACAATAATGATAGTCAAATCCTGAATCTCCTCCAACTTTAGCTTCCTTCTATGACTCTTCAGACTTTGACCCCATCTTCGATTCCTCATTGATCCTTTCAGCACTATAACTTCCCTGCTAGTTTCGGTTCTTGTTGACTGGGAATTTCTTCTTTATGGATTTTCTGGGATTTGACACCATCATGGCGTATTGTATGCCGGTTAGATCATAGTTAGAAAGATCTAATTCCTCTTCTTCTTCAACCGAACTCTTTCCTTTGGAGACAAGAGCTAAGGAACCCAGACCCGAGATCACATTCGTTTCCTTTGATAAAGAATTCTCATGGGATTTTAAAATACCCACCAGTTTTTCCAGAGAGTAAGACTTGAACTATTCATGAGCCTTTACTGTTGACACAACAGTCATCCATTCAGATCTGAGGCCGTTCATGAAAGTGAACTTTTGTTCAATAACCTTTCTTTCAATTCCATGCTTTATCATCTTATTCAAAAGATGATTGAAGCGATCGAAAGTTTGAACAAGTTTTTCTTCAGGCTTCTGCTTAAAGTCCCCAAACTTAGATAACAAGAGAGTTTGGATAGAGTGTTCCAGATCTTCATCAGTGGAATATAATTCCTTCAATCTATCCCAAATCTCCTTAGCTGTAGCACAAGAAATAACCAAACAAAATGTATCCGATTGTAGAGCAAACCTTATCATCTGTAGAGCTTTGATGTTACACTGAAACTTCTATTTCTCATCCTGAGGAATGTCTTTAACATCACTAACAAGCTGATTGTATTCTTTCTGTGTTTTAACAATCTTTGACGTGCTTGAGTGAGCGAATGGGCCTGAAGTGATTGCTTCCCAGATTAGATATCCATTATCCTCCGATCCAATCACGTAGTCTTGAAAGTGATGCGTCTAAACTTCATAGTCTTGCGTATACAAGAATGGTATTCTTGTTGTAGACCCTATGTTGTTGGAAATATTGATTGGGTTGGTTTGTGAATCGTCCATGGAAATGGTAAATACTTTTGATCGATAACCTGTAAAAGATCATACTTGTAATGTTTCGTTAGGGTTGGATTAACAATTAATGAGATACGTCAATAAATAGTGACGGCTCAATAAATATCAATCAATGCGGAATTAAAACCCTATGAACTCCTTCAACAGAAGTGGTGTGTATGGATTACGCAGTCTCCTACTCTGATACCAATTGATGAGTTCAAAAACTCTTAGATCGATTAGATCTTTCACTAGTACGATAAAAGCAATGAAACAATTTAAGATCAATATGAGAAAGAACACAAAATAGAATCAAACTTATGCTTATGATTCAAAACAAAGTCACGCTTCAGCAGAGCTTGATGAAGAACTTCCGTTGTATAGGCAAGCTAGGGTTTACAGTTGATATCAAATAAAATAATGAAAGCGATGATTTCTAAGTCTGCATGCATGCAGCTTATATACTAAACCCTAATACAAAAAAATATGCACGGCTGGACAGGCCCAATACCGGCATTCAAACTAGGCTATGGACCGAGCCCATGATGCAACCTAATAGACTCAACAATAGTTCATTTCAATTCTAAAAGGCTTATATTGAGATTTTAATCATCTTAGTCAAGAATATATATATATATATATATATATATATATATGTGTGTGTGTGTATATATATATATATATATATATATATATATATATATATATATATGAATTTTATGTTGGTTTGGTTCAACTTAAGAAAATTCTATATATTGCGTTCTCAAAATTCGATTATGATTACGACATCCCTCTTCATAGTCAGACTTTGAAAACATGGAAAATAAAAATATTGTAGCAAAAGACTAATCTAGAATCATGTCTTTATGCAAGACATCATGAATCGTGTCCCATTTGCTTTGGGTACAAGATCGATTGGATGTGCAATAATATGTGTCCTTTCTAAATTTTGCAAATGCCTTGGGGCATTAAGGGGAAAAGGACTAGAATTGGATATGATTAACCTGATTAAGCAATTGTCGAGGAGAATCCAAGGTTTTACCGAAAATTGGTTGCTCTCGGACAGTTGGAAGTATAGTGATAACTTTTGGAAGGACAATATTGTTATATTCGGAAAAGAGGCAACTCTTGTTTAGAAGTGATATTCAAAATAGGAATATGGAAATGATTCCATATGTGGAAGTTATTCAATTTGTGTAAGATTAGAAAACTTAATGCAAGAAGGATGTTTCCCATGGAATTGATCTCCATTGGAATACTCTGTAATGTCTTTTGATAAATCTTTGTGACTTTGTACAAAGTCATTACAAGAGGATCTGTGCATATAAGTTTAAAATCTAATAGATTTCGATAAATGATCGGAATTTGGAATTCTTACATTTTCGATATGGATTTAGGAGTGTGAAATTAGAATCATGGAAATTATGTTCAGATTGGTTTATTTCACAAAGTAAGGATCATAGACAAATATAGAGTGCATACTTAGTGTATGGCGAAGCTATTGTTTAGAAAAACATAGTGTACATGCTTGGAGAATCAGACAACTATTGTTTTTAATTCAAGTATTAAGTTGATAAAACCGAAACAATGAATAATGAGTAATCAATATGGTGATAAATAAAAGGTGTTTATTTATATTCATAGGTTTTGATACCATATCCGATTCAATTATTCGTGTGCTTCATTTTGCTTGAAGAGGTCTAAGTTGTTGGACAAAGTGGTGCTACAACACTCATGAGTGCTCATAAGTTCTGAGTATTAGATTCAACCCGCGCTCATTGGAATCACTTCATGGATTTTATCACGAGTGATCATGAGACGATAATATCTTATATTCTTCAAAACTAGAGATTTGAGTTGTTACTATGAGATGGTTATACATTGATTGCACAAAAACACATTGGTAACTCGATGTTATAAAACATGCCTTTGTGTATGATTCAACAAGTAGTAGAACAATCCATATGATTCGAAGTTTATCCATTCCTTTTACCTTCAGGATAAAAGCGATATATGTGGGCCCCTCGATGATTTAATGATGATACATGTGAGTGTTTGGCCAAGCCAGGACTGATTTGATATGTTCAATCAATCAGTCAATATAAATCGGAAATCGGGAAACAACAAATGGACAGAGAGAATGATTGATAATCCATGTCTCAATCAACATGATATCTAGAATGGAGGAATATATGATCCCTTATCTAATGGAAAATTCATTGAAAAAGGTCAGAGATCATCGGCAAGGTCAGAGTTCGATAGAAGCTTTTGAGAGCTACGATTGCCAGTTAAGTTTTTAAGTTATACTCAATAATATTTTTAGACTTATCCAAGTGGGAGACTGTTGGATTAATGTCTAAGTCCATAACTATATTTAATATGTACTTGACTCGACTTGGCATGGTCCATTTGGGTTGCATGGCATTGGGAAAATTGGATAGACAAGATGAGGAAAAAGGATATTAGTGTTATATATTAATATATTATAAGTTCTATTATATTAATATATATAATCATATTATTTAATTAGTATTGATCAAGAATTAATTTAAATTAGTTAAGTGATCAAAAAGGAACTAATTAAATATGACTCTTAGATATATATATGTGTGGTGGGCCAACTTCATTTAGGTTGGGATAAGCTTTCATGGATAGTTCATGGAGTGTTTAACCCATGGATCATATGAAATGTAAGGTCATGGGTTTAACCCTAGTCTCCGCACTATATAAAGATGTCCTTGGTTGGTGAAATTGGCACTAGTGTGGCTACACTAAGAGGGCTATCCGATTTCACTAGAGGGAACCTAGTATTCTTATTATCAAGGTTATTCCAAGTGTTCATGGTGTTGTGTGAACCATTTGAGGTGTCACACTTGAGGCACTAGGCACTCAAGCTTCATGAAGACAAGTTACAACAACAAGGTATGTATTCTATCTAGTTTTTGTTATCCTAGTACATAAGATTGTATGCTAGTTAGGGTAATACCTTGGAATATTCATATTTGCATGTATAATAGAGAAAACATAGATCCAAGGTATTTATGGTTGCATGTACACTTAGGAGTGTTAGAATACTCCAAACACAACAGGTTCTTCCTCAAATTTGAGGATCTCGTTGATTTTGATCTCATCAAGAGGAATCGTAAGAGTTTCATCGGATAAGCACTTTTTAAGATTCAAGACATGGAAGACAGGATGAATGTTACTAAGCTCTCGAGGTAAACGGAGTTTGTATGCTATGGGACCGATCCTTGCAAGGATCTAGAATGGTCCTATGTACCTCGGATTTAGCTTTCTAAGATTTCAAAAGCATATCATGCCTTTCTAGGGAGAGACCTTTAGCAGAACACGGTCTCCAACATAGAACTCCAAGGGTTTTCATCATTTATCGGTGTAGCTCTTTTTTCTGTCTCGTGAGGCTTTCAGTCGTTCTCGGATTATTACTATCTTTTTTGTGGTTTCGCGGATGATCTCTAGGCCTATGAGAGTGTTGTTGGGGACTTGTCCCTTGGCTAGCTGTGTATCGCCCACCTCAGCCCATCACATAGAGGATTTGCACTTACGGCCATAGACGGCTTTGAAAAGCGCAACCTTGATACTAGTGTGGTAGTTGTTCTTGTAGGAGAATTCGACCAAAGCTAAATGGATGTCCCACGACTAACCGAAATCGATGAAAGATGCTCTCAACATGTCTTCTAAGGTTTGGATGGTTCCCACACTCTGTCCTTCCGTTTGAGGATGGTAAGCTGTACTCATATCCAACTTAGTTCCAAGAGATTTCTATAGTGACTACCAAAATCTTGAGGTAAACCTGCTATCTCAATCGAAGATAATGGACACAGACACACCGTTCAGTCGAACTATCTCCTGTATGTAGATTCGTGTGAGTCTTTCCATCTTGAACTTTTCTTTGATTGGTAGAAAGTGAGCGGATTTTGTCAATCGGTCGACTATTACCCAAATGGTATCGTACCCACTCGGAGATTTGGGTAACTTAGTGATGAAATCCATGGTAATCCTCTCCCACTTCCACTCAGGTATCTCCGGCTGCTGGAGCAGACCCGAGGGCTTTTGATATTCGACCTTCACCTTGGCACAAGTCAAAAACTTTCCCACGAAGGTAGCGATCTCCGTTTTCATGTTTGGCCACCAATATAGTTTCTTGAGATCAAGGTACATCTTGTCTGAACCTAGGTTATTGGAGTATCTAGTTTTGTGAGCTTCGTTCATGACAACCTCTCTGTAAACACCGAAGTTTGGGGCCTAGATCTGGTTCATGAAATGATAGACTCCGTCTCGCTTTATCTCTAAGTTATTTTCCATTCCTCTCAAAGCTTCATCTGACACATTTTCTAGTTTTAAGGGTTCCTGCTGGGCCTCCTTGATTTGTGGGGAGAAGTGGGAATGGATGGTCATTGTCAGTGCCTTCACACTATGACCTAAGTACTCTTTGCGGCTCAGTGCATCTGCTACCACATTGGGCTTGCTGGGATGGTAGCATATTTCGCACTCGTAATCATAGAGTAGCTCTACTCATCGAGGTTGTCTCATGTTCAACTCTTTCTAATCGAAGATATGTTGCAGGCTTTTATTGTTAGTGAAAATTTTGCACTTGGTTCCGTAGAGGTAATGTCTCCATATTTTCAATGCTAAGACCACTGCTCCCAACTCTAGGTCATGAGTTGTGTAAGTGACTTCGTGTGCTTTCAGATGTCTCGAGGCATAAGCAATAACTTTTCCTCACTTCATGAGCACACATCCTAGGCCCTGATTGGATGTATTACAGTAGACAACAAAGTCCTCTGTCCCTTCGGGCTGAGACAAGATAGGTGTTCTTCATAGGGCCTTCTTCAATGTCTTGAATGCAGTGTCTTGTTTTTCACTCCAACAGAAGGGTACACCTTTCTGAATTAGAGTGGTTAAAGGTTTTGCAATTCTGGAGAAGTTTTGGATAAACCTGCGATAATACCCAGCGAGACCCAAGAATTGACGGATTTCTGTGGGCATCTTAGGTGCTAACCAGTTCTCTATCACCTTGATTTTGGAAGGGTCCACGTGTATGCCTTCCTCGCTTACCACATGACCTAGGAAGGTTACCTTTCGAATCCAGAATTTGCACTTGGAAAATTTCACGTATAGTTTCTCCATCCTTAGAGTTTCCAGCACCAATCTCAAGTACTATCTGTGATCTTCCTCGCTTCTGGAATAGACAAGTATATCGTCGATGAATACGATTACGAACTTTTCCAAGAAAGAACGGCACACCCGATTCATCAGGTCCATGAATACCACTGGTACGCTGGTTAGACCAAAGGGCATTACTACGAACTCGTAGTGACCATATCGAGTCTAAAATGTTGTTTTAAAACCATCACTCTCGTGGACTCGTAGTTGATGGTATCCTAACCTTAGGTCTATTTTCGAGAAGTAGCTGGCTCCTTGAAGTTGATCGAAGAGGTCGTCGATTCGAGGAAGAGGGTAACGGTTTTTGAAGGAGAGTTTGGCGCTCGGGAGGAATTCCCAGAAGCTCTTTGGGGAAAACGTCAGGAAAGTTGCAGACTTCGGGGATGCTCTCGTGGTTTTTAACTTCCTGCTTCTCATTAACAACATGGCCTAGGAATGCATGACACTCCTTTCACTGAAGTTTATGGGCTTTGATGCACGAAATGATACGAAGGTTTGAGCTGAGTTTATCACCATAGATCATAATGGTTTCTCCAGAGGGAAGATTGAGTCGAATGGATTTTTCGTAACAAAGGATATCATCATGATTTGGGCTCAACCAATCCATGCTGATAATGATTGTTTAGGGCAAGGGTACAACACACGGATATGTCGTTAGTGCTCTCTTTCTCACCGTTAGCTATCTCGATGGTAAACATTTCAGTTAGTGGTTGGGGATTATGTTTGAGAATATGTTTGAATGCATGACTAAAAATATCCAGGTGTTCCCAGTTGTTGTTTCCTTGGGGCAGTTCCCTAATGCCCGATTTCCCCACAACCATAACAAGCGTGACCAACACCTGCTCCAGGTGCCTAATTGGTTGGTTGGACTGGTGTTCTCCAGCCTCAAGCCGTGTGACCCTTCTTGCCACAGTGGATGTAGAGCATCTCGCGACATGGTTCAGGGATGCGGTGATGATAATTGCACTTGCCGCACCAAGGGAGGGTACCAGCATGTACACTGGTAGGTGTTTGAGTTGCAGGAGCAGCAGCAGGAGTAGTAGTAGTGTGGATTGCCACTCTATGTCGTTTCTTGGAAGGCTCCTGTGAAGACTGGCCGTTTCGCTGCTTCCAGAACTTTCTCTTCTCGCTACTCCCTTTTGCTGGTTCGGGAGCGGCTGTTACTTCATCCAAATCAACCCCGTGATCTATGAGAGTCTGCGCCAGACATTTGGCACTTTCAAAAGTGATTGGCCTGGCAGCCAAGAGATTCCCTTGAGTTGGGGGTTCAATCCTTAAATGTATATCTCTATCTTTTTTGCTTTCTAGGGTGACCATTACCGGGAAAAGAAGTGTTAGGTCTTCAAACCTAGAAGTGTGGGCAGCAATGTTAGAACCCTTCATTTTTATTTTCCATAGCAAGCATGAGCTCTTTGAAGCTCTCCCAACCCATAGCATTTACTACCGGTAGGGTTAGGGATTTGACCATACTATTCCACAAGGTCAACGCTTTGTTGGTTAAAGTGCAAGCGGCGAATTTCACCTTGTTGGCTTCAGAACAGGAGCCAATTTTGAAGATAGACTCGATCTTTTCTAAGCATCAAGTCAGGGAAATAACACCTCCATTGGCGTCAAAAGATGTGGGTTTTGCATTCATGAAGTCTTTATAGGAGCACTTCTTCTGGTGTCCCTGACTACCATAATGATTTTGGGAATGAGTACCACTTCCCCACCCGCCGGAACCACCAGGATTAATTTGTGACAAAGCGGCAGTCACAACGGCAGTAACAGCTGCCTGTAACATGGCGGGATCAAACCGAGGACGTGGTGTTGGTGTTGGATCCGTCGAGGAACTGTTGTTCTTTTTATTGGGTCTTTTCTTTGGAGGCATCTTGTTCTGTAACAGGAAGAAGAAGATGGTAAGTCCCCTAGACTTTCGAATTGAGAGAAATGAAACAAGGTATATCTCTATTTGATATATAAAGTGTTCTACTAAGCGATAAACAAGGAAGAATAACTAATGCAAGCAAATTATCTCTGAGAAAGGATGAGTAGAAACACTTGGAACGAATCTTTACAATGTAGTCGGCTCTGGCTAAAATACTCCTACAATATTTTAAGTTATTTGTTTTGTTGCATCAATGTAAGACCCCATTCACTAAAATTACCATAAAGCCAAACATGCTACATGCATATTCATAATTATAATTCACACTAGTGGTCTAAATACAAAAGCATGGATACAAACCAACTAAAAGGGTTTTTACAAAGTTTCATAACTAGTTGTATAAATACAACTAGTTATGAAACTTTGTAAAATCCATATACATATATGTATACCAAGTAAAAACGTAGTAGTGTCAACTACTCTAAGTCCTCCAACAAAGCCTGTTTACTCTGGATGCTTATCACCTGAAATAGTTAAACACTAAAAGGGATAAGTGGGCGTCACTTAGTGAGTTCAAAAATAGATACAATATAACGCTATGCCATATACATAACAATATGACAGGAACAAAAAGAAACAAAGGACAACAAAGGCTTATATGTGTATCAAATGAAGGGCTTTCCAAATCAATAAACGGTTAGATTCAAGGGATTACAATAATTAAGACACAATAATTTAGGATCATAAGCATCATAAATTCCAGCCCAAGAGGCACATAAAACACAATCCCTTTTAATCATGTTGCTAGAATATACAGGCTTTCAGCCCTTCCTAGCCCGAAGCCAATACCAAAGTGATACGAGTCATGCTCTACATGGTCAAAGGCACAAAGCCGATACAAAAGTGATACGAGTCATGCTCTACATGGCCAAAGGCATCAAAATCAATATCAAGTAATAACCACTTAGATCAATAACACAAGAAAGCACATTGCACATATAACACATAACATACAATTGTCCCTATATTGAACTCACTGTGCTGTAACCGAATGTTGCGATAAAATTCCTCTTTTTCTGATGAAATTACACCATCCTCAGGCCTCTAAAACCTTCAATTATACCCCTGGAGTTCATATTTCAAATTTCATAAGCAATTACTCAACTACTCTCAAGTTATGTTGTTTTCAATTTAGAAATTTTTGTTTTTGTTCTTTGTATAGCTGTCACTTGCAGATCTGTTTTACCTTTATTAAATGTCAGAATAACTAATAAATTATACATATTAACAAAATAGACTCTTATATCTTTCTAATGCCACTAACCTCACATTTTTATGATTTTTCTAGAATTTACTATAAATTTTACAAAACAGCATCCTAAAGTTGTCAAAATGTTCCAAAGCTGTCAAAATTCAGCCTTACTGCACTGAACATATAGCTGTTTTCACCCATTTTAAGTCCGGAATTAGATCTTGGTTTTAAAACAAAAATCAAAGTAGACATTCTCAGCTTTCTAGGGATATATAGCACATCTCCATACTATTTTTCTATAATTTTTGGTGATTTTTACAAAAACAGGACAATTATACCCTTTATAATTTCATTTTACCCTTTACATGATCAAAACTCATGATCAATATCACCAAGTTCTTCTTTTACAATGATAACACTGAATATTTTAGTAATCCATTCTAATTCAAGTATAAACCATGGGTTTCATTATGAATTTTCACTAATTACTCTTAAACCATATGATTAATTCTCAAGTTTACATGTAGTTACTTGATTTCCATTTAAGATTCTAGGTTAATAACATAAACTCATGCCTAATTTCATTAAATCAGTGGTAAACCCACTTTTATCAAACCCTAATCTCTTAATAACACACTAATTACAAGGGTTAATCCAAAAATTAAGAGTTCATACCTTGATCACTAGACTTGATACTTCAAGAACACTCAAAATCTTGATTTAATTTTCAAAACTTGATCAAGATTGATCATGTATGTGAAAATCTCCCATAGGGATGGTGACGAACTGAAAATGGCAGGAAAATGACTCAAAATCATGTTTCAATGGGTAAAAACCCGAGTTGGGTCGGGTTTGACCCGGTTTGGGTACCCGTTTTACCCCTAAACACTAAAAATTGCATAACTTTTCGCTCGAAACTCCGTTTTCGATGAGGTTTTCGCCTGTACGTTTCTAACGAGATAATTTACAACTTCCAATAAAAATATTCCAGAAAAGATCTTCCAATAAAATCAGATTTAATTATTTTCAACTTAGACGTTATACTTTCGTTAATTCCGATAGTTGACTTTTTGATCCGAATCACATAAGACTTCCCTATCACCTCTAATACATTCCAAATGATTCTAAACTTAGTTTAACTTCAAATATTATAAACCTATTTCGTTAGAAATCAACGCTTATATATATATATATATATATATATATATATATATATATATATATATATATATATATATATATATATATTTAAACGCTTACAATTCTATTTTACTATAACTACCTACTTTAAACGTTTAAAACAACATATAATATATATAATAATATTCATTTTTAAACTAACAATCATATGAAACATGATAATTAAACAAGGTTACTGAAGTGTATGTTACAAATACCTCCTCCTTTTGAGGATTTCGTCCCCGAAATCACGACGATTTAAACAAGCGGGGATATTTTTCTCTTATGTCATTCTTATTTTCCCAAGTATAATTTGGGCCTCGATGATGTTTCCACTTGACAAGCACTAACTCCACTTCTTTATTACGCAAATCAACCGTTCTCTCATTTATAATCTCTTCAGGTTCTTCTACATATCTTAACTTATTATCCAATTTCACCTCGGATAATGGAACTGTCTCATCATAGATGCTCAAGCATTTGCGTAGATAGCTCACATGAAACACATCATGAATACCTACCAAATCGTCCGGCAATTCCAAGCGGTATGCTTGTTTACCAACTCTCTGGATGATTTTGAAAGGACCAACAAATCTAGGACTTAGTTTTCCTTTCTTCCCAAATCGCATAATGCCTTTCCACGGGGATACTTTTAGCATTACGAAATCACCCACCTGGAATTCTATTGGTCGTCTCCTCTTTTCTGTATAGGACTTCTATCGATCCTGGGCCGCTTTCATTCTTTCTCGTACAATTTGAATCTTGTCGGTGGTGTCTTGAATCATTTCAGGGCCTCCAAGGATCTTTTGTCCTATGTCTCGCCAACACAATGGTGTACGACATTTGCGACCATATAATGCTTCATATGGTGGCATTTTGATTGAAGCGTGGTAACTGTTATTATACGAAAATTCAACAAGAGGTAAGTATTTATCCCAGTTACCACCGAACTCCAAGACACATGCACGAAGCATATCTTCTATGGTTTGGATTGTTCTCTCTGTCTGACCATCTGTCTGGGGATGATAAGTTGTGCTGAGAGCAACTCGAGATCCCATTTCACGTTGCATACTTGCCCAAAAGTGAGAAGTGAAGCGAGTATCACGATCGGAAATGATCTTTAATGGCACACCGTGTCTTGCAACAATTTCATCCAAGTATACTTGTGCATATTTCTCCATTGGAGCCGTTTCACGCATGGCAAGAAAATGAGCGCTTTTAGTCAGGCGGTCGACAATTACCCAAATGCTATCATGCTGTCTAGGAGTCTTTGGCAATTTGGTAATAAAATCCATGGACAGTTCTTCCCATTTCCATACAGGAACACTAAGACTTTCTGGGGTTCCATAAGGCTTTTGGTGCTCTGCTTTGACTTGTAAGCATACTAAGCATTCCTGTACATATCTTCCAATGTCTCTCTTTAATCCAGGCCACCAATAATTAGCTCTTACATCATAGTACATTTTACTTGTACCAGGATGTATTGAAAGTTTAGATTTATGGGCTTCATCTAAAATCTTCTGTCTTAATCCACCAATCTTTGGAATCCATAGCCGATTCTTGAATACTTTTAATCCTCGCGGATCATCAAGTAAAGCATTATTATAATGTATCATCCCTTCTTTCTTCACATTTTCTGGCTTTAGGGCCTCTTCTTGCCATTTCTCTAGTTCATCTAGAATAGTGAATTTTACTGTGGTATGAGTAATAGCATAACACATACTATTACGATAAATTTTTCTGCTAAGTGCATCGGCAACTACATTGGCTTTTCCAGGATGATATAGGATTTCACAGTCATAATCTTTGATCAGCTCCATGGCTCGTTGTTGTCTCATATTCAAAGTTTGCTGACTAAATATGTACTTGAGACTTTTGTGGTCAGTAAATAATTGGCATTTTGTACCAAAAAGATAATGCCTCCAAAGTTTTAGGGCAAATACCACTACAGCGAGTTCAAGATCATGAGTGGGATAATTCTTTTCATAATCTTTCAGTTGTCTTGAGGCATAGGCTATCACTTTGCCATGTTGCATCAACACACAACCGAGTCCCAATCTTGAAGCATCGCTGTATACGGAGAAATCATCATCACCTTCTGGGAGTGATAAGATTGGAGCATGAGTCAAAAGATCTTTTAGAGTTGAGAAAGCTTTTTCTTGGGCTTCACCCCATTCAAACTTTACTTCCTTCCTTGTAAGACTCGTGAGCGGTACGGCTATACGAGAAAAGTCTTTAATGAATCTCCGGTAATATCCCGCGAGACCCAAGAAACTACGAATTTCGGAAGCATTACGGGGCACTTCCCAATTTTGAATGGCTTCGATTTTGATAGGATCTACAGATACACCATCACTAGAAATAACATGGCCAAGAAATTGAACTTGGCGAAGCCAGAATTCACATTTCAATAATTTAGCATATAGTTTCTCCTTTCGAAGAAGTTCTAACACCGCACGAATATGAATGGCATGATCAGCTTCAGACTTGGAATAGATTAGAATATCGTCAATGAATACGATGACTGATTTATCGAGCATGACTTAGAGATACGTGGTGCCACTCTTTCTGTCCCGAAGCATCCACGTGTTGATCGAACTGTTTCTGTTTCAACTAATCCATCGGGTCGATCTGCTCGATCTGATCTTAGCACAAAAGTACAATCTCAGAGCGCCTTTCGTGGTCGCGGTCGGCCACAATCTTTTTCTCTTCAGTCGAGAGCTCCACCACCATGCCAGAAATGTGGAAAGAGCCACCAGGGTCAATGCAGGGTAGGAAAAGGACCGGTGATTTGCTATGGATGCGGAGAAACATGTCATATGAAGCCCGTTTGCCTGATGAGGAATGTTACATGTTATGCTTGCGGTGTTACTGGCCACAGAAAGCGTTTCTGCCCAACTCTTACCAACCAAATGGTGAGAAGTCAAGCTTCCGTTCAACAACCAGTGGGTACTTCAACCCAAAAGGAGGATGTGCCAAAGGCTAAAGGCCGTGCATTCCAGATTACCCCAGAGGAGGCACGCGAGGACCCGAATGTTGTGACTTGTACATTTCTCATCAATTCTAGACCTGCTCACATCTTATTTGATTCTGGTGCCTCGGATTCTTTTGTGTCTCGTGAATTTGCGCGTTCTTTTCAAATTGCTTGTTATGCACTCGCCCAACCATTTCATGTAGATACCGCGGGAAGTGTATCATTACTTGTTGATAAAGTCTATAGAGATTGTGTCATAGAAATTGAAGGTTATAATTTTCTTGCCAATTTGATTCCTATCTCCCTACCCAACTTTGATATCATTCTCGGCATGGACTGGTTGTCAAAGAACCGTGCAGAACTCTTGTGTAATGAAAAGATAGTACGCATTCCTATTGAAGGGGAGAATCCTATTTATGTCTATGGTGAACAAAGAATCTTCAAAATAATCTCTTTCCTTAAAGCTTGTAAATTCATATCCGAAGGGGTGTTCTATCTATCTTGCCTACTCAGTTGATGTCTCAAAAGAGGAGAAGAAAACAGTAAATGATGTTATGTTGTTAACGAATATCCTGATGTTTTCCCCGATGACTTGCCTGGCCTTCCTCCGGATAGGCAAGTAGAATTCCGAATTGACCTTGTGCCTGGTGCTGCTCCGATTGCAAAGACTCCTTATCGTCTCGCGCCAACAGAGATGAAAGAAATGATGATCCAACTGCAGGAATTACTTGACAAATAATAATATTCATTTTTAAACTAACAATCATATGAAACATGATAATTAAACAACGTTACTGAAGTGTATGTTACAATCAATATCTTGTTGGTAGGAATTATTGGTAAGTTTAAGGCCTGATGCAACACCGCAGTCACTCCCAAGCACATGTCGGTCATGTCTCGAATGAATATAGTTGATCAGGCTATATTGAACCTAGACATGATTACATAACTACCCATGTTTAACCGTAGTATCCAACATAGTTTGTTTACATCAGTACTATAACAAAAGAAAAAGACGTGACTCCAAAAATGCTCCATCTTCTCCAAAAGCTGGCAAGATACATGTCTATCATTGTCCTGAGAATACAAGCGGTTTTGAAAATGTACAAGCATAAAGCTGGTGAGTTCGTAAGCATGTTTTTGTATTAAAAACTAGTCACTCAATTTATACAAATGATTTCTTTTCATTATAAGTAAAATGTCATTTGTAGCAAAAACTATTGTTATCAAGTTCTGGAATATGTATCCATGCTTTCCAAGAAAATCCAATATTTTCCAACATGCTTGTTGATTACTATATGAAAAGTATGTTCCGTTTGAAAACCCTATCTACCACCAGTATGTAATGTATGTTCTATCGAAAACACTGGCTACCGCCAGTAAGTGAGGTACGTTCCTTTTAGAAACCATGGCTACCGCCAGTAAGTAAAGTAGTTTTACCACTTAAAATAAAACTAAAGGTTGTGTCCCTGGAATACCCTCCAGTAAGTAGACAGGTAGTTTTATTAATTAAAATAAAACTATGGAAGAAACAAATCCCGTATCCAAAGGTTAGTTTATAGTTATTGTGAGACGTATAACCATGCTAATATGACTGTTGACCTCCTTAACGTTTCTTCAGGTGCCGTACGATTACAAAATTTATCACCCCATGCGTGCCCTCCTAATTGTAGCTAAATGTTTAGGTGTGGGATTGTCAGTCCTCAATAGATCTATTCACAAATTTCACGCTCTACGTACAGGAGACTCTAGTTATACTAAAGGTGAGGATTTACTATTTACCCTAAGGCATAACGAAGATAGGTCTCACAATCCTATATTAACTAGTTTACATGTTGTTCTGTTGTTCTCGTGTTCGAAATCGTTGTATGCGGTGTAGAGTATAAATAATTATACGCAAACTAATTATTTAGTAAGCTACTCTTGTTTTCTGTATGTCATAATGGATAAACTAAATCTATCATAGTTTATGTGTTTGTCTTTGTACGTTGTTTGAATCTATAAAATCGATGTTCAATTCCCCAAACTATACCTCTTATAGTTTGAATGGTAGGTTGTGATCATTACTGTTCTGAAAAACTATGCAAATATGTTTAGAAAAATATCCCTTATGATGTCCATATTACAAAAGGGATAAAGTATCTAAATGTTTGATGTAATCGTTGTAATTGCATCAGTTTTTAAGTTGTGAAAACATTTATGTTTGGCTTGTATCCCCCCCTGAAAACATTTTAAAAACTATAAAAGTGTAGGGGTATGAGCTTACAGTTTAATGTAGGATCCGAATGTACCATCGGTATGGATGCAGAGTGTCAATTTACGTTTCGTACGCAAGTGGATCCTATTAACATATGGTAACATATATGTATTAGATTAGGGCATTTCATGACTCTATATGACGGTAAATCACCCTAAGGACCTGGAAATTCTTGAACTAAGTGTCGGAACCACATATGATCAAATGAGAGAGGTGTACGGCCACCCATTGGGTGTGTACGGCCATGGGTGTACGGCCCATGAGTGTACGGTCGTACACTCATGATAGGGAGTGCTTTTGAGGTGATTCTAAAGTTCTACAAGCATCCAAGGTGTGTTCTAGGTCCTATACTTAGTGGTTTTTTCAAGTTTAAGGCCCAATATGAGCATTAAAGTGGGATAAGTCCATAAGAGTGTGTGCGGCCGTACAGAGGGGTGTGTGGCTGTACATAGGGTGTGCGGCCGTACACTCTTCATCCAAGAGCAAAATGTCATTTTCAGGTGATTCAAGGTTAATACCAAGTGCAAGCTACTAGATGGAAGCCATACTCTCACTTTGGAGAGCCTTTAAGATGTGTACGGCCACCTTAAGAAGGTGTGCGGCCGTACACCTTCAAAGGATGAAGAACATGATGAATTAAGGCTTAGATCAAGATGTCTTACAAGTATAACAAGTTAGATGACAGAATACTTCACCTTTTTGAAGCCTTAGGAGTGCTCTTGGATGAAGTTCTAGAGAGAGAAAGTAGAGTGCAACCAAAAAGGGAAAATAGTGAATGAAGGTGGTCTCTTCCTATATATAGAAGTGAGTGTGAGGCTGAGGGGTGGGTGTGCGGCTGCATACCCATGTGTACGGCCGTACACTCTTCCCAAGAGGGTGTATGGCCCGGTTTTGTCCCTATACGACTTGTTGACTCATTCCTAATCTCATTCCCACCTGTACTCAAGCTCAGAACACCTAAAAGAACTCTTAAACAGTGTTGTAATGTAATGGAATCGAGTTTAATATTGATAGAATTGACCAATCTTTACAGAATAAAAGTTTTGGGTTGTCACAAAGAAGGCTCAAGTAGAGGGTCTGAAGAAAGAGAACTGGAAGATAGAGCAGATTCGGGGCCAGTTTCCCTTGTTTGTGGGGGATGGTCGGGGACTCTAGACACAATGTGGTCGGGTGTGGGTACCAGTGACTGGGGGAGTGAAATAGAAGATATTTGAGGTGGCACATAAGTCCAAGTTCTCTATGCATCCAGGAGCTACAAAAATGTATAAAGATATGAGGCTGAGCTACTGGTGGCCCTGTATGAAGCGGGAGATCACATGGTTTGTGGAGTGGTGCTTGACCTATAGGAAGGTCAAGGCCGAACATCAGCGGTCTAATGGCAAGGTTCTGTCATTACCCATTCCTATGTGGAAGTGGGAAGAGATCACCATGGAATTCATCACAAAGTTACCGAGGATAGCGAGGGTGTGGACGCCATATGGGTTATTGTGGATAGATTAAAGAAGAGTGTCAATTTTATTCTGATCTCCGAGAGCATCTCTGCTGAGAAATTAGAAGATATTTTTGTGCGAGAGGTGTTGGTTAGGCATGAGGTGCCGATGTTAGTGGTATCTGACCGGGATGTCCAATTTACATCCAGATTTTAGAGGAAGTTCCATGAAGAATTGGGTAAGCAGTTACACTTCAACACTACATATCACCCCAAGACAGATGGCTAGAGCGAGCAGACGATCCTGATGCTCAAGGACATGCTGCGGGCATGCGTTCTGGATTTCGGAGGGTGTTGGGATACATACCTCCCACTAGCAGACTTTTTATATAACAACAGTTACCATGATAGTATCGACCGATCACCATTTGAGATGTTGTATGGTCGGAGGTGTAGAACCCCGATTTGTGTGACATCCCCAAAATCACGACTAGAAAAGACCGATTTTGTTTATGATTTGTTTAAAAATCAGAGTAACATTTTAAATAAAAGTGATGCGGAATTCGTCCCAAAACAAAATATGATAAAGATTTATCAAAAGCATTTCCATAGAAATGTATTTCATTAAAAGACTTGGGATGTCATGTTCCTACAGATCAAAAGCATAAACAGTACAATATAAGCCTTACTACATTATTTCATATCTACAGGCCTATATCCGTAATCCCTCGTCCAAAACATCACATCTATGCTCATGCGCCACTATCTGTAATACATAAAACTGAGTGGGTCAGGCTTGGGATCCTGGTGAGCACATTGGGTTTTCAACCCACAATAAATAAGTTTATTAATTCCATCAATCAACAATAACCCGATTACCCATTCCCGTTATCCTCACATTACGTCCCTAAACACCTATTATAAGGGACCTATCCTAAGGATCATCATCGGGATGGACACTACTGCTAAGGGGGTTCCTTAGCGATAAATGTCCTAAAGGCAACCATGTGGGGGATGGAGTACACTGGTGAACACATCGTTCACAAACACCTACAGGTTGCGAGCCTGCTAGTGTTCCACTGGACTATCTAGAAGAGTTCGTGGTCGTCATCTATACTCCGCTAGATGACTGGATCAACAATATCAACATCGAGGCCTCTCATCATTTTATCACACATCACATATTACATCTACCCATGTTTTACCCCAACATTTTCGTAGATATAAAATACATATACAGTTTAAATCATTGTAAACATGTATAACAACATTCATCCAGCATAGATAGCAAGTATTCAGATAATATGCACACATAGCACGTAATTTATATAAAATACTTCATATCTATGTGTAAGCTGAAAGTAACTATGTACTCACTTGATTAGGTGGTGACTCAGCACTCGGACAACGCTTCGATACTCTCAAAATGATATTCCTTCGATAAAACCTAGTATCGATACCACTAGGGTTTAGTTTAACGATAACCGCGACAAATTAATTAGTCCGAGTATTATTAAGCGTAAATAATACTCGATATATCTCATAATAATAGCCCAAATAATTATTTTAAGGACCTAATAACATTCCTATAATTATTTGAAAGCTATATTAAACATTGCGTAAGCGTAGCACACCTACAACGAATTTTATCGAAAACCGGGACTTAATTGGAGCAGTGTTTCGAAACCGAAAAACTCCTTTTTCTCGGGACTCCGGGAGCCTCGGGGCTTCCCTAGTGTGCCAGTGGTTTAACTAGGGCTTAGGGGTGGTTTGGGGGTGTAGAAAGAGAAAGTAGTGAGAGAAAGAAGGTGGAAAGGTGTGAAAAATGGCGGTAGCCTCGGCCTCCTTTTATAGCCACGAGGGCCTCGGTACGCTGGGCGTACCTCGGACCTACACAGGGCGTAACCATCGGATAAGACCGCCAACGAGTTTCCAGCTGTCTAACACTCGGAGTAGATCAGGGCGAGGGTACGTGGGGCGTACTGGCTTCGGACGCGGGGCGTATGCGAAGGGCGATGTATCAAGATCCGAAGCGCGTTCCTTCATCAGCGATGGGCGGCCCAGATGCAGCCACGTCATCAATCCTCGCAACAGACTTCGTAGATTCATGCTTCAACTTTAAAAATTCGTAACTTTCTCATACGAACTCCATTTTTGACGTTCTTTATATCCACGCGAAGGTGGGAACCTACTCTACAACTTTTGTTTAGACTTCGTCGGCTAATTTTGGCTCGATTTTAAATTTTATATTATTAACGGGTCAGGACAGGATTGGTCCGTTAAATCCTCATAACTTCTTCATCCGACATCTGTTTTCGCCCATCTTTTTCTCATTACGCTACTCTCAATGAGATCTTTGATTCTCGTTTAGGTCGTGTCGGCTTAAAATCACTCAATCTAATATTCGAATTTCGGGTTGTACACTGCTATTCCGAAACTTTGAAAAATCATAACTTCTTCATACGAAGTCAGATTTGGGCGTTCTTTTTATCGATGTTCTTAATTTTAACATATTCTACGACTTTCGTTTACATCACTAAGGTGAAATCTCGCTCTATCATAAATTCACTATTTATGCTTTCCGGTATCGTGTCGGTTCTGTCGCGAAACTTCGACGGGTCATAACTTCTTCGTTATAACTCAGATTTCGGCGTTCTTTATATGTACGGAAACATTGAGACATATTCTACAACTTTATGTAGAGATATCGGGATTATCTCACACTTTAATTTTGACGCTCATTTTTATTCTTTATTAATTATACATTTATAATTAAATAATAAACACATAAACACACATAATTCACATAATACTCAACTATTTCATCTTTATTACTTCAAAAAGAGTTACAAGAGTTGACCTAGACTATTACATTGACAAAAATGCTTAGCCCTGAAACCCGTGCGTTACAATTCTCTCCCCCTTAGGATGATTCCGTCCCGGAATCATGAATCAGTAAACAGATGTGGATCATGTCATCCTCTGTTTCCCATGTGAGATTCGGCCCATTCGAATGTTTCCATCGAACTAGCACTAAGTCGACCATCTTGCATCGTAACTTCTTAGTCTTACGGTCAACAATTGCCTCAGGCTCTTCGATCAGCCTTTTATTCTCCTCCATCCTTAACTCTGAGATTGGAATTATGTCGGGAACATCTCCCGTGAATTTCCTCAAATAACACACATGGAAGGTGTTATGAATACCATTGAGTTCTTCGGGCAATTCCAGCTTGTAAGCTTGGTTCCTAATCTTCTGAAGAACTTTGAACGGTCCAATAAACCTTGGACTCAACTTTCCTCGTTTCCTAAATCGTATATGTGCCTTCCACGGTGAGACTTTAAGCAAAACGGAATCCCCAACTTCGAAGGTTATCGGTCGTCTTTTCTTGTCAGCATAGCTCTTCTGACGATCCTGGGCTGCTAACATTCTTTCCCTAATCACCTTCAATTTCTCAGCAGTCTCATGGACTATCTCGGGGCCCATAAACTGCTTCTCTCCGGCTTCAAGCCAACAAGACGGCGTACGACACTTCGGTCCATACAAGGCTTGATAAGGTGACATCTTCATGTTCGACCGAAAACTATTGTTGTAGGAAAATTCTACTAGAGGTAAGTGCTCGTCCCAATTCCCTTGGAATTCGAGGGTACATGCTCTCAGCATATCTTCCAACGTCTGAATCGTTCTTTCGCTCTGACCATCAGTTTGCGGATGGTAAGCAGTACTCAAACACAACTTTGTACCCAACTCCTCTTGTAGACTCTTCCAAAACCTTGATGTGAAACGACTATCACGATCTGATACAATCGTAAGAGGGACACCGTGAAGTCTTACAATTTCCTTCACGTAAGCATTTGCGAGCTTATCCATAGACCACTTCTCGTTGGCTGCTATGAAGTGTGCACTCTTGGTGAAATGATCCACGACTACCCAAATCATGTCGTGACCATTCTTCATCCTGGGCAGTTTAGTCACAAAATCCATGGTGATGTCTTCCTATTTACCCATGGGTACAGGTAAAGGTTCTAAACTCCCATACGGTTTCTGATGTTGTGCCTTAACCCTCGCACATGTTACGCACTCGGCCACATACTTCGCAACATCGAGCTTCATCGTTGGCCACCAGTAGTAGGGTTTTAGGTCCCTATACATTTTAGTGCTACCGGGATGAATTTAGTACATGGTCTTATGTGCTTCTTCCATCAGAAGATCTCTTATTCCTCCCGTTTTAGGTACCCAAATTTGATCTTGGAATACCTACAGTCCTCGATTGTTTGTACCGAACACTAACGTTTTTCCCAAACGTTCTTCCTTTCGGTCATTCTTCTCTAAGGCTTCTTCTTGAGCTTTCCTGATACTTTCCACAATCGTCGAGACGACTTCAATTCTTAACGCTCTTGGCCTTTTCATTTCAAGATTGACTTTCCGACTGAGAGCATCAGCAACATTATTTGCTTTACCTGGGTGGTAAAGTATCTCACAGTCGTAGTCCTTGAGAAGTTGTAGCCAGCGTCGTTGCCTCATGTTTAACTCCTTCTGATTAAAGAGATACTGGAGACTCTTATGATCAATGAAGAGCTTGCACTTCGTGCCGTAGAGGTAATGCCTCCATATTTTTAAGGCAAATACTACCGCTGCCAACTCAAGATCATGAGTGGGGTAGTTCTTTTCGTGATCTTTCAATTGTCGGGATGCGTATGCTATCACCTTTTCTCATTGGGTCAGAACACAACCCAACCCGACTCCAGATGCATCACTATAAACCGCGAAATCTTCGACTCCATCGGGTAGAGAAAGTATTGGTGCTTCACATAACTTCTTCTTTAGCTTCTTGAACGCCTCATCGTGTTTCTCACTCCATGTATATGTAGCTCCTTTATGGGTCAAAGCTGTTAATGGAGCATCTATCGAAGAAAAGCGTTGGATAAATCGTCGGTAATATCCGGCTAATCCTAGAAAGCTTTGAATCTCCGTGGGACTCTTTGGACGTTCCCACTTCATTACAGCTTTGATTTTTGCTGGATCAACCATTATTCCCTCCTGGTTAACCACATGACCCAAGAAATGGACCTCTCGTAACCAAAAGTTCACATTTGGGGAACTTAGCATAAAGCTTCTCCTTCTTTAATACTTCCAACACTTCTCGTAGATGCTTGCCATGCTCCTCCTAGCTTTTCGAGTAGATGAGAATGTCATCGATGAACACTATCATGGATTTATCGAGGAATGGTTTACAAGCCATGTTCATCAAATCCATGAATGTTGCGGGAGCATTGGTTAGTCCGAATGACATAACCAAGAACTCGTAGTGTCCATATCTTGATCTGAATGCAGTCTTCTCAATATCCTGCTCTCTCAGCTTCAGCTGATGATATCCTGACCTAAGATCGATCTTTGAGAAGTAGCTCGAACCTTGTAGCTGATCGAATAGGCCATCAATCCTCAGCAATGGATACTTGTTCTTCACTGTTGCCTTATTCAACTCTCGGTAGTCTATGCACATCCTCATGCTTCCGTCCTTCTTCTTCACGAATAACACCGGAGCTCCCCAGGGTGATGAACTAGGTCGAATGAAACCGCTGTCCAACAGCTCCTAAAGTTGCATCATGAGCTCCTTCATCTCCGTCGGTGCTAATCGGTAAGGTGCCTTTGCTATCGGTGTTGTTCCTGGTAACAAGTTTATACGAAACTCCACTTGCCTATCAGGTGGTAATCCGGGAAGATCTTTGGGAAAGTCTTCCGGATAATCACACACAACCAGTATATTTTGCACCTCTTTCTTCTCCTTCTTAGCATCGATTACGAATGCCAAGTATGATGCACATCCTTTGGTCAAACATTTCTTGGCTTTCATCAGGGAGATGATTCTAGAATTCACTCTGCGTTTGTCCCCGTACACCATAAATGATTCCTTTCCGGGTGGGTTTATCGTAACTATCTTCTTTCGGCATAATATCTCGGCATCGTTGGCGCTAAGCCAATCCATACCCAAAACGATGTCTAAACCGTTTAACTCTATGGGTAATAGTTCCTCATGGAATTTGTTTCCGTTTAGGTCAATGACGATGTTCCTAATACGATTACTAACAGGTACGAATTTGCCACTGGCAACTTCTACAATCAGGGCATTATCTAGTTTTTCTACAGGCAATGCTAATTTCCCACCAAATTTATACGACACAAAGGAGTAGTTGGCTCCGGAATGAAATAGTATATTTGCAGGCAAACCATTCACAAGAAAGGTACCTGAAGCGAGATCCGCTACCTCCTTTGCAGCCTCGAGCGTCATCAGGAAGGCTCTTGCCTTCGGTTTCGGTGGTATGTTGGGTCTTCCTACCTCCTTCTTCTTCGGGCAGTCCTTCAAAATGTGCCCTTCTTCATTACACCCATAACAGGCCTTCTGGTTGAGGGTGCATTCATTGGCATAGTGCCCAGGCTTTCCGCATTTGTAACAAGTGACCCCTCCATCACACTTCCCAGAGTGCTTCTTCTTGCACTTGTCACACCACTTTGCTTCTGATCCTCCTCCTCTCGAACCATACTTTGAGAATCTACTCTTCTTGTTGGACTTCGAGGATCCATCGAACTTCCGATTCTCACCAACCTCAGCCCTTTCCAGACCTCTTTCCTTTTGTTGGGTCTCCACGTTCTTAGCTGCTCGAACAGCTGATTTCAAAGTGGTTGCCATCTTGATTGTTGGGCCAAAGTCAGCCGGCAGTCCGTTTGCGAACTTCTCAATTTTAGAAAGTTCGGTTGGCACTAGGTATGGAAACAACTTCATCTTTTCCGTAAATGCAGCAGCATAGTCATCGATGCTCATTCTCCCCTTCTTCAAATTTTGGAACTCATTGTTCAGATCAATCAGGTCTATCTCTGAACAGTATTGCGCCTTCAGTTGTTCCAAGAACTCATCCCATGACATTTTCAGAGCTTCTCCTCATGGCATTGTATCTGCCAATAGCTTCCACCAACTCAAGACTCCAGTTTTCAATTGTCTTATAGCGAAGACAGTCTTCTACTTCTCGCTACAATCGCAGCTCTCAAACACCATTTCCATCTCGGAGATCCAGTCCATAATCTCAACATGCTTTGGACTTCCTGAGAGACTTGGTGGTTTCGCACCCAAGAAACTTTTGTACATCCGCCCATCCTTGTTGTTTCTCCCTTCTGGGCCATCCCTTTGCTCACCTTGAGTCCCTATTTGACTCACTTGACAGCTATAGTTCCCTTCCTCAGATGGCTCGGGAACTGGCTCCGTCTGTTCAACATGTATGGTAGGTTCGTACCTATTCTCGTGGAGCATCTGTCTCATTTCATCCTTTTGTTCAGCTAGCATAGCCTGAATCATGGCTTGAACTCCAGCCATGGTAACTGGCTCAGGTGTAACTTCTTCAACAATAGGTATTTGATGAACCAATGCAGGTTGGTTCCTACCTCCATTCGCGTTCACGTTTCCGCTACGGGTCCTTGCCATCTTTATCTATACACCGAATAAGGTGAATTTAGATCTTTATTTAGGATAGACGTTTAAATTATCCTTATCACTCCGAAACGTTTACATGCTAGTTCTAATATCGTAGTCGTATGTTTAGAATCCTAAACACATACGGTTTCCAGATCCGGTCGGCAACAGACCATAGATTCGAACAATTAACAACATATCAGGCACAAAGCATTTAGCACATAAAAGCATTTTAGGCATAATTCCTAAAATAAGCTAGTGCTCACGCTTCACAATCATCGCTTAGCATTCTAAGTTTAAGTCTAGAAATCCTACAAATTCCTAGTTCGCTTAAATTAATGCTTTGATACCAACTGTGACATCCCCAAAATCACGGCCAGAAAAGACCGATTTTGTTTATGCTTTGTTTAAAAATCAGAGTAACATTTTAAATAAAAGTGATGCGGAATTTGTCCCAAAACAAAATATGATAAACATTTATCAAAAGCATTTCCATAGAAATGTATTTCATTAAAAGACTTGGGATGTCATGTTCCTACAGATCAAAAGCATAAATAGTAGAATATAAGCCTTACCACATTATTTCATATCTACAGGCCTATATCCGTAATCCCTCGTCCAAGACATCACATCTATGCTCATGCGCCACTACCTGTAATATATAAAACTGAGTGGGTCAGGCTTGGGAGCCTGGTGAGCACATTGGGTTATCAACCCACAATAAATAAGTTTATTAATTCCATCAATCAACAATAACCCGATTACCCATTCCCGTTATCCTCACATTACGTCCCTAAACACCTATTATAAGGGACCTATCCTAAGGATCATCATCGGGATGGACACTACTGCTAGGGGGTTCCTCAGCGATAAATGTCCTAAAGGCAACCATGTGGGGGATGGAGTACACTGGTGAACACATCGTTCACAAACACCTACAGGTTGCGAGCCTGCTAGTGTTCCACTGGACTGTCTAGAAGAGTTCGTGGTCGTCATCTATACTCCGCTAGATGACTGGATCAACAATATCAACATCGAGGCCTCTCATCATTTTATCACACATCACCTATTACATCTACCCATGTTTTACCCCAACATTTTCGTAGATATAAAATACATATACAATTTAAATCATTGTAAACATGTATAACAACATTCATCCAGCATAGATAGCAAGTATTCAGATAATATGCACACATAGCACGTAATTTATATAAAATACTTCATATCTATGTGTAAGCTGAAAGTAACTATGTACTCACTTGATTAGGTGGTGACTCAGCACTCGGACAGCGCTTCGATACTCTCAAAATGATATTCCTTCGATAAAACCTAGTATCGATACCACTAGGGTTTAGTTTAACGATAACCGTGACAAATTAATTAGTCCAAGTATTATTAAGCGTAAATAATACTCGATATATCTCATAATAATAGCCCAAATAATTATTTTAAGGACCTAATAACATTCCTATAATTATTTGAAAGCTATATTAAAAATTGCGTAAGCGTAGCACACTTACAGCGAATTTTATCGAAAACCGGGACTTAATTGTTGCAGCGTTTCTAAACCGAAAAACTCCTTTTTCTCGGGACTCCGGGATGGAGGCAGCCTCGGCCTCCTTTTATAGCCACGAGGGCCTCGGTACGCTGGGCGTACCTCGGACCTACGCAGGGCGTAACCATCGGATAAGACCGCCAGCGAGGTTCCAGCTGTCTAACACTTGGAGTAGATTAGGGCGAGGGTACGTGGGGCGTATGCGAAGGGCGACGTGTGAAGATCCGAAGCACGTTCCTTCATCAGCGATGGGTGGCCCAGATGCAGCCACGTCGTCAATCCTCGCAACAGACTTCGTAGATTCATGCTTCAACTTTAAAAATTCGTAACTTTCTTATACGAACTCCGTTTTTGACGTTCTTTATTTCCACGCGAAGGTGGGAACCTACTCTACAACTTTATTTTAGACTTCTTCAGCTAATTTTGGCTCGATTTTAAATTTTATATTATTAACGGGCCAGGACAGGATTGGTCCGTTAAATCCTCATAACTTCTTCATCCGACATCCGTTTTCGCCCATCTTTTTCTCGTTACGCTACTCTCAACGAGGTCTTCGATTCTCGTTTAGGTCGTGTCGGCAAAAATCACTCGATCTAATATTCGAATTTCGGGTTGTACACTGTTATTCCGAAACTTTGAAAAATCATAAGTTCTTCATACGAAGTCAGATTTGGGCGTTCTTTTTATCGATGTTCTTAATTTTAACATATTCTACGACTTTAATTTAGATCGCTACGGCTAAATATCGCTCTATCGTAAATTCACTATTTACGCTTTCTGGTATCGTGCCGAATCTGTCACGAAACTTCGACGGGTCATTACTTCTTCATTATAACTCGGATTTTGGCGTTCTTTATGTGTACGGAAACCTTGAGACATATTATACAACTTTATGTAGAGATATCGGGATTATCTCACAGTTTAATTTTGATGCTCATTTTTATTCTTTATTAATTTATACATTTATAATTAAATAATAAACACATAAACACACATAATTCACATAATACTCAACTATTTCATCTTTATTACTTCAAAAAGAGTTATAAGAGTTGACCTAGACTATTACATTGACAAAAATGCTTAGCCCTGAAATCCGGGCGTTACAATTTGTTTTGGTGAAGTTGGGCACCGAGTCATAGGAAGCACCGATGTGGGGCTTAAGACTATCGAGTTGATCCAATAGGTGCGCGACCGGCTACGAGTCGCATAGAGTCGTCAAAAAAGCTATGTGAACCGGTGTCGATAGGATATTCAGTTTTAGGTGCCAGACGTGGGGAAAATTAGGACCCCGATGTATCGCCATGGAAGGGAGTCATCAGGTTTCAGAAGTGGGGAAAATTAGGACCCCGATATATTGGTCCGTTCAGGGTTTCTGCCCGGGTGGGCAAGGTGGCTTACCGTTTTGGATATGCCAGACGAGCTTACCTAGATTCACAACACCTTCAATGTGTCTCATCTTCAGAAGTGTATCACTAACGAGGTCGCAATTATTTTGTTAGACGACATTTAGGTTGATGAGAGCTTGAACTACATTGAGATACTTATTGCGGTTCTAGATAAGAAGACTAAGGTTCTTCGTAACAAGAAGGTGTAGTAGGTGAATGTGCAATGTCAGCACCGAAGAGGTTTCGAATGGACATGGGAGTAGGAGAATGAAATACGGGAGCATTACCCTGATCTATTTGCACCTGCAAACTTCGAGGACAAAGTATGGTTCAAGTGGGGGAGATTTGTAACACTCAAAATCAGGTATTACCTTTGGAACCTTTGAAATTATGAATATTGCATAATGGTCGCTTAAGTACGTTGGACGTACTTCAGGAGTATGCTTAGGGTACCATGCATACATGATCGCGCAGGGCTAGCACGTACGATGGGTATACCAAATGGTACGCGAGGCGTACACGACGAATGTTCAAGCCCTAATTTCCAGACATAAGACCTATATAAGCATCCTTATCTCAATTAATTTTCACCCTAGCCAGCCTCCTTCACCCTCAAACGTCCCTGAAAACCTTAGAATCATTAGAGTGTGTGATCTTAAGCTTGTGAGTGACTTAAGACCATCTTCTTGGTGTGTTAGCTTGAAGGAAGAGAAGGAAACAAATTTGAATGAGGAAGGGCTTCTTGATCTAGCATATGGATCAACTTAGACAACTTGAGGAGGTAAAAATCTTTCTCCTTGACATAACTTTCATTTTTATAGTTAGGGTTTTCTCTTTTGTCCCTTTTTATTTTTTGGACCACCTCTTAAGTTTTTGAGCAACTCCAGAGCTTAGGAAGGATAAATCTTAAGTTAATTGGTTCGTTCATAGCATAAAAATGGAGTTTTGATGGATGTATGACCTCATGCATGAAATAAGACACTTGGGAAGGTCTTAATGGGTTGTTGGGAGCATATGAAACATGCAAAGGCATAAAGTTGCTACTTTATGCCTTAAGACGTCTTAATGGACTCAGATCTAAAGATTGAACATTGCAACATCAAGTATTAAGCACTTAATGGAAGATAGTGCCTAATCTACTTGTACGTTAGGCGTAGTATAGCGTACACAACGCGTACAACTTAGCGATTCAGTACACTGAGTGTACAAGAGTTGTATGTTAGGCGTATGCACTCAGATGGGCTTGGACTCGTTTTGGGCTTGTAAGCCCTTTGGGCCTTAATCAATCATTGGGCCTAGTCAAGTTTTTAGTTAGTGGGCCAATTTAGCTGCTTTGGGCCATGGTTGCTATGGTTGGGCTTTATTAAGCCATGAGGCCCATGAATGATTTTGGATATCGACTTTAGGCCCATTATCAAAGAGAGACTTTTGAGCCATTACAAGTGAATTCACATCATAACATTGATACAATAGAACTGTGAGTGCCATAAAGGCATGTTTATATCAGTTATAATACAAATATACTTTAAAAAACACATTGTAACCTTGTTACATTAAATCACCATTAGCCATGAGGGCATGTTTATATATATATATATATATATATATATATATATATATATATATATATATATATATATATATATATATATATATGTTATCATGTATATAAAAATTGAAACACTTTAGGACTCAAATCAAGTGATTCACACCTCATCATGGTCATTTTGGTTCTTGGAATCTTGGAACACTTTAGGACTAATATCAATTGATTTTAGGATTCCTAGGACCGAAATCAAGTTCTTTATGGATGCTAGGACCGAAATCTCTTTCATTGGATGAGGTTAAGACCGAAATCACCTTGCCTAAAGACCATTAAAGCCGAAATCCTTCCATAGTAGAAAGCTAGGACCGAAACTCCCTTTTGTTTGCTACCAAGGCTGAAAACTCTTTGATTTTGGTTAATCTATGACCAAAATCACCATTAAAGTTGGCATGTGGTGCCACTTCATTGGCTGATTTGATTTCCCAAGGTGATAAGTACACATTTTAATGTAAACATCAACTCATAACCTTATCCTACCCTTTATATATAACACACAAATTTATTTTATTTCTCATTTACAGTTAACATATTCACTTTTATCCTCTCTCAAATATCAAACCCCAAACTCAAAAAGCAAACAGTGCCTGGAACTTATACTTCAAGCTTCTTCCTTAGGATACATTGTAAGTTCTTATTATCTAGTTTTCTTCTAATAAATTTCAACTCTAGTTTCATATGTTCACACATTAATATTTGTTTAAACAATTAGGAGGCGATTAGCTTCTCGTATTCTAGCTCAAATATCACCGTTTTTATCTCGTTATCTAGTCGCAAAGGCAAATAAGGTGAGTTCATACCCTTACATTTTCAAGATTTTTATGTTTTTACAGGAGGGGGAGGGGATAGAAGTAACACACAATAATATTTTCATTATAATGCGAACATTTTGAATACGTTACTATACTATTTTATGAAAAGCGTTAAATACACGAAATGGTTTTACTATCAATCGTGTGTGATTTCACGAACAACATTTTGATAATCATTACATTATTCATATATATATATATATATATATATATATATATATATATATATATATATATATATGTATATATATGTGTGTGTGTGTGTGTCTATATATATATATATATATATATATATATATATATATATATATATTTCAAATACAAAACGTTCATTTCATCAAAACTTTACAAATATAGTTTACGAAACTTTACCCCTTTGTAACCTGTTGAGCAAAGGGTAAAATCAATATAAAGTACATATATCATTGTTTTTTCGGCATTTTCGATATCATCCTGTAAAGAGTGGATAATTTCATTTATAAACGTTTTCATTTCAGAAACGCATGCACTCTTTGAATGATTTGTGAGACATTGTCTTCATCGTACGTAACTGAGGTATATAGAAAGTCTTGTATTTATAACTAGAATCTCCGATACGAGAGTGTGATACTTGTGTATAGATGTATACGGGACTGATGATCCCACACCCTGACTACTAGCAACAGTTAGACCGGTAGGTTATAGGTGACAAATGTCATAAATAACTCAGTGCCTGAAGAATGATGAGGCAGGAACTGCATCTTAAAAGCACGGTTATGGAAACTCACATGGGGAAACGACTATACGTACGTTTTACACGAAAACACATTCCTTCAAACGGTTTTATGCATGAATGAAACTACATATTACTACTTTCGGTATGGAAAACACTAGTACATTTAGGTCTTGGAATATTTAAGACTAAAACTCATTTCTACGAAAAATACTGGATTATTTGGAATAAACACTATCATTTTACAAGTGAATGACATACATTTAATTATTAGAAAATATCGGATTTTCTGGAAACAAACACGATATCTGTTAATGGAAAGGCTTACTATTTTCATATAAATTCTTATGAATTCACTAACTTAATTCATGACACCTTTTCAAACAACTTTTATTCTCAGGAAATCAGTAAAACATGTACTCAACCGCTTTTGAGAATGGGACGCTAAGGCGTGAAACAAATCTTTTGTCGTCATATTGTAATTGACTTTTTGAAACAGGTAACGCTTACAAAGATGTAACTTTTTCAATTATAAAAATGATGGTTGTGTTTGCTTTCTTTACTATTATTCAACTGTTATGATACGAAACAAGAAAGTCATCCACCCCCGTACATTTCCGCCATCCTGGTTTGGAGGTGTGAAAGATTGGTATCAGAGCATTGTTTATAGTGAACAAAGTATATCAAACCACATAAGATATACAAACTATAAATATAATAGGAAAAAAACTCTTCGACGTAATGTTTCATACAAGTATACTTTAAAATATTATGATATTTTTATACAAGTATAAGTACAATCTTACTTACTAGTTCGGTGTCACACCAATAACAAAACAAAAAGTATTAAGATAAGTTGAACAGTACGAGTAGGTCTCGGGGTATGTAATCAGATCTAGGATGAATATTGCCTGATCAACTATATTTATCGAGGATGTGACTAATGTATGCCGAGGAATGGTCGTAGTGAACGACGAGTCTTAACTTACCAACAAAACATACAAAGGACCTCTAAACTTAAAATACCATAGGAATATTTTGTAATAATTTAAACCTACACACTTAAATTTTCTATGTACCACTCACCCCTATTCTCGAATAGACTCTATGGCAGGATTCCACTTACCTGGAGATCCCTACCCTCCTAACCAAGGAAACGAGGGTTGGATAGTAAGGGATCCAAAGGAGGATTTTGAAGAGATTTAAGAAGAAGAATAGGACGAAGAAGAAGTCGAGGAAGACACTGACTCAGAACCCAAAGTGTACAACCCACCACAAGTCGTTGAAAACCCCAGATGGAACTTCCAGGGCCCAGTGCCCGATGGGCAGTAGACTTGAAGAGATGGAGCCAAGAATAGGGACAACGCCCACCCTATGGTGTGCAACGAGGTTTCTACAACCTTGATCTATGGGATTCAACATACAAGGCTCTTCCTGTCATGGTGCGTCGCATCACCCGTCATCACAAGTAAGAAAGAGCATCCGCTAATCATATCATGGAGATTGGCTCCAATAGCGAGGTCACCGTAGTCCATCTTCGTCATATGGATGAAGATCATGATCGGACCCAGGATCATACTGAAGCCCTTCAAAGGGAAGTTACCGCGACTCAGGCTGAGAGGAGGGAATATCGGAACGTTAGGCCATAATGGAGAGGCGTGTATTCGAGGCTGAACACCGAGTGAAGGAAATGCAGACCTTCATGACATCATCTCATGGCTCATAGATGATCAACCACCACGAGTATTTCCTATACTATTCATGCTTTGTTATAAGATTAGGCGTTTTCTTTCGATATGTAAGCATGACCCTACGAATAAGTGATTACACTATTCCTGGGAGTCGGTATGCTGTCAAAATTTTCCATTAAATTGATGTATTGTAGACCTGCTTAAAAGGTCATGTTTTCCCAACATTATGTACTAAAATATATCAATGAAATTGACTAGCATTTTATTTCATTGGAATGTCACTATTAAATTCGTATATTAATTTTATGCGCTCAATCTACTATAGTAGACTTCCATCGTGAGTTGCTTACACAATACACTAAAGTCAGAACATAAAACTAATGGAACTAAAATAATCTAGTATGTTATCACTTGACTTGTAAGCATTGTTGTAAACTCATCGTCGTTGCATCTTTAAAATTTATAGTAGAAAAATGCCTCCATGCAAATCTAACAGACGTGTCAACAACACAACAACACCACCACTGCCACCACCCCCACCAATAGATAATGTTGTCTTCCAAGTTGCTGTGACAACCGCTGTAACCGCTGCCATAGCTCATATTAGCTCTAACGGTGCTTTTGGGGCTGGAATTGGTACTAAAAGTTCTAACCAAGGTGACAGCCATGGTCGACCAAGAGGATGCTCCTATAATGACTTCTCGAACTGCAAGCCCATAGGGTTCTATGGTGATGAAGGTTTCATCGCCCTAACAAGGTGGTTCGAGAAGACTGAGTTAGTATTTGAAATATGTGCCTATCCAGAGGAGTGTAAATTCAAATTTGCAGCTTGCACATTCACCGATGGAACCTTCTCTTGGTGGAACGACCTAGTCAAATCATTAACACTCCCTGTGGCCAGCACTTTAAGTTGGGTAGACTTGAAAATTCTGATGTTTGGAGAATACTGCCTGAGGGGCGAGGTCCAAAAACTAGAGCAAGAACTCTGGAACCTCAAAATGGAATGTTCCGATATAAGAACATATACAACCAGATTCAGTGACTTGACAGTGCTTTGTCTCGGGATGGTCACCCTGAAAAGTAAAAAAGGTTGAGCGATGCATCTGGGGACTATCCCACAGATTCAAGGAAATATAGTATCTGCAAACCCCTCCACCTTCAATAGTGCCAAAAGCTTAAATCATGGACTCCGCCAGGGCTTTATTACGGCCATTCCCAAAAATGAAAAAGAAAGTGATAACAAAAGGAGACTCTGGAACAAAACGAAGGGCAAATCAATGCTCGAGCCCGCCAAGAAACAACAAATACTGGCAGCCCATGCTATCACTATCCCAGCCACCCCAACACCAGCAAAGAAATATGCTAGAACCCTACACAAATGTAACAAGTGAAACTTCTATCATGTTGGAGATTGTGGGGAAATGCATTGCACAATATGTAACAAGAAAGGACACACTATCCGTTTATGTAAGGAGCCTGCCCAACAGACAATCCCAACCACAACTACCGGAGTAAGCCGAACATGGTATGGGTACGGAGAAATGAGGCACTTCAAGAGGGAATGCCTAAAAGTCAATAACATGATTGTTGGGGGTAGATGAAGAGTTTTGACATTAGCGCACGAGGAAGCCCTGAAGGATCCTATATTCGTTATCGGTACGTTGCTTCTAAATAACTGTTATGCATGCATACTCTTCAATTGTGGTGCAGAGAGGAGTTTCATAAGCCATAAGTTTAAACACATACTCAGCCAAAAACCACAAAAACTCAACAAAATATTCACTATAGAAATGGAAAATGGTAAAACTTAAAACATTAAAAACGTGAACATCGGGTGCACTCTAACTCTAAACAATCATTCCTTTCAAATTGATTTAATGCCACACACAATAAGGAGTTTCGACGTCATCATTGGTATGGATTGGTTAAGTACTCACCACGTCGATATCCTATCTTATGAAAAAGTCGTCCGAATCAACTTACCAAATAAGGAGACACTAATCATCTATGGTGACAAACCCATCACAGGTCTCAACATTATCTCGTGCATCAAGGCTCATACCTATTTGTGTAAGAAGTACCATGCATTCCTATCACACGTTATTGACAAGGAGAAGGAGGTAAAGGATATCAAGGAGTACCTGTTGTACGACAAGTCGAGTTCCGAGAAGAGCTTCCAGGAGTACCTCCATATCGATTGGCTCTGGCCGAAATGCAGGAATTATCTAGTCAACTAAACGAACTGCTGAACAAACGATTTATCTGACCAAGCTTCTCACCTTTGGGAGCACCGATTATGTTCGTTAAGAAGCAAGACAGATCGTTTCGCATGTGCATTGACTACTGTGAGTTGAACACACTCACTCTAAAAAACTGATATGCTCTACCCCGAATCGATGACCTATTCAACTGACTTCACGGAGCATGTTACTTCTCAAAACTCGATTTGAGGTCGGGTTACCACCAACTGTGCGTCCAGGAGGAAGATGTTCCCAAAACAATGTTTCAAACTCGCTACAGACACTACGAGTTCGTGATGATGTCCTTTGGATTGACGAATGCACCAACTGTGTTCATGGGCCTGATGATTCAGGTATGCCGACCCTACTTAGATAAATTTGTCATTGTATTCATTGATGACATATTGATCTGTTCACGAAGTAAAGAAGAGCATAATCAACATCTACGGCAAGTCCAAGAGACACTAAGGATGGAAAAGGTATATGCCAAGTTTTCCAAATGTGGATTTTGGATCTAAGAAGTGGACTTCTTGAGTTATGTGGTCATAAAAGAGGGAATACATATGGACCCCTCCAAAATCAAGGCAATCGAGAACTGGAAAGCACCAAGAACACTGACGGAGATCCGTCAGTTCTTAGGCCATCAACTGGGAGGAAACACAAGAAGCTACTTTTTAGACGCTAAAATAAGCTCTGTGAAGCGCCATGATATTGTCTCTTCCAGAAGGAACTGATTATTTTGTGGTCTACTATGACACTTCGAATCAGGGTCTTGGGTGTGTGCTCATTCAACGAGGAAAGGTCATTTCCTATGCCTCAAGACAACTTAAGACTCACGGAGTTAACTACACCACACATGAACTCGAATTAAAAGCCATTGTTTTTGCTTTGAAAATCTGGAGACACTATCTTTATGGAATCAAATGCAACATCGTCACAGACCATAAATGTCTCTAGTACATCTTCTATTAAAAGGGAAGCCTTGAAACCTGAAAATGTCTCGGAAGAATTCGTGAGAGGAACGGAGAAAAATCTGGAAGTTAAGGGGGATAGAGCTCGTTATCTCGTGGATTGGATCTGGACACTAAAGTTCGAAGGATTCATAGATGTTGTCATGAACGAGGCTCACAAGATTTGATACTTCGTTCATCCTGGTTCAGACGAAATGTACCTGAACATCAAGAAAATTTATTGGTGGAAAAACATGAAAGCCAAAATTGCTACCTATGTGGGCAAGTGCCAGATTTGCGCCAAGGTCAAAGTAGAATACCAAAAGCCATTGGGTTTATTTAAACAACCAGAATTACCTAAGTGGAAATGGGAGCAGATAACCATCGACTTCATCACTAAGTTACCCAAGACAGCAGGTGTACTTGACACCATCTGGGTGATTGTTGACAGGTTAACCAAATCCTCGCACTTTCTACCAATGAAAGAGACGGACAAAATGGAGAAACTGACCAGAACATACCTTAAAGAAATCATACGAGTGCATGGAGTACCAATATCCATTATCTCTGACAGAGATAGTAGATTCACTTCATGATTCTGGCAATCACTGCAAAAAAACCCTAGGAACTAAACTCGACATGAGTATGGCTAACCACCCGTAGACCGACGGTTAGAGTGAAAGAACTATCCAAACATTTGAGTATATGTTGAGAGCTTGCGTGATAGACTTTGGTAAAGCTTGGGATGCCCATTTACCCCTGCTCAAATTCTCATACAACAATAGCTATCACGGTAGCATCGTAGTTGCTCCATTCGATGCCCTCTATGGCCGCAAGTGCAGATCACCTCTATGACCCAATATCATAAGGGAGACAACGGAGACTATCGTTCAAATCCGTGAACGGATGAAAGCATCTAGGGACCGGCAAAAGAGCTATGCAGATAAGAGACGCAAACCTTGGAATTTTAGGCCGGTGACCGCGTTTTGTTAAAGGTCTCACCTTGAAAGGGGAGGATACACTTTGGAAAGCATGGGAATCTGAATCCAAGATACATCAGAGCATTTGAGATCCTTTTAAGGATTGGTCTGGTAGCTTATAAACTCTGATTCCGACAAGAACTTAATAACATACACCCCACATTCCACGTATCTAATCTAAAGAAGTGTCTATCTGACGAAACTCTTGTTATCCCACTTGACGAAATTGAGATAAATGAAAGTCTCAACTTCATCAAAGAGCCAATGGAAATCATGGATATGGTAATCAAGAAAACAAAGAAAAGTTGTATACCAATGTTATAGGTTTGCTGGAACGCCAAACGAGGACCTGAATTTACATGGGAACGAGAAGACCAAATGAAATAGAATTACCTACATCTTTTCCACAACACTTGAAATCCCACTCAAAGCTCAAATTTCGGGACAAAATTCCCTCTAACGGGGGGATGATGCAAAAACTGGAAAAATTCTAGCACAAATAAGTCTAAACTGTAATCATGTACAAGTGAATTCACATCATAACAACTTTTAGCCCATTTAAAATCACAAAACCATAAAGATTCATGTTTATCATAAATAAAACCTTTTTGGTCCCTTAAAACCGTGATATATATATATATATATATATATATATATATATATATATATATATATATAACCTCACTTTGATTTTTTTTTTTGTCATTTTTGGCCCTCTCATGTAATTTTCTTAGTTTTAAATAACTTTGAAGTGTTTTAAACCATTTCTTTGTATAATAAGTTGTAATAGGTGTTGTGTTTTACAAATATCCTCATATTTTAGCATATTTTTAAGTTTATGAAGTTTATAACACATAATCACACTAATATCATGAAAAACATACAAAATCATGCATATAAACATAGATCTAGACAAAATAACTTGTGTTCTCCCCCAAAACATAATAAAAACCTAAAATAGGGGGTATGAACTCACATTGGCTTGAAGATTTCGGTTTTCATGAAGAATGAGAAGGATTTCGGCCCTAGCAAACTTCTTTAGTGGATTTTTCGAACTTAAGATGGATCTAAGGGCATGGATCACAAAATGATGTGTCAAGGAGTGAAGTTTATTATAAAATGAAGTAAATCATCATAAATAGAGAGTAGCTTACCAAATGAGTGGAATTTTGGGATGAAATATTCACACTTAGCACACACGGATTTTTGGAGAATAAAGGAGGTTTCCTTGAGAGTGTTTAGAGGTTGAGATTGTTGAAGTGTGGGTGGTGGTGTAGGCTCTTATAGCCGAGAATAGAATGAGAGGGAGAGAAGAGAGATATGTGACAAGATGGTTGCTTTGGAACCTAAGATTAGCCTAGATATTAGATATATGATGTATAATTTCTTGGTTAACCTATAGACATTAGTGAGGTGGCACTCCTTAATTATCCCATTCTTTTTTTTATTATTATAGCCAAGAATGAGGGGGAGGGAAAAGAGAAGGAAAAGTTTGGGCCTATTCTTGATTATACTTGAAATTATGAGGTCCGCATTGAAGGTTTTCGGCCCATTGGGCCCATATGAGGGTTTACGGCCCAATAGTGATAAGGAAAAGGACTTTACAGCCCATTAGGGTTCAAGAAACCATTTACAGCACATTAAGGCCCATGACAACAAAGTGACACATTTTAGGCCCAATAAGGCCAATGAGAAGTATTATGGCCCAAAAATGATATTATTTAATGAATATGGTTCCATTTAAGGCCCAAATAGGGTTCCTTAACCCAAAATAACCAAATTGAGAGCTTATTGGCCCATTAGACCCAACAAGAGGATCCTGGTCCATTGTAAGATTAAACCGGGATATTAGGGTTTCAAACCCATAGTTAAGTATATGATATGCATTGAATTAGGTTTTGAACTTCACTCATGAGTTTTGATTTAGATTGTTGATTTTGAATGAGCATAGTACATGACATCAACTTAGATTACAACTTATATAGGAGTTTATTTTTACATGAAGATAAAATTTTCTAGCTAAAAATGCTAGTTGTGACATAGAGTACGTCGCCACCAACATGTGGAATAAAGAATATTAAAAACGGAGCTCGTATGCGAAAGTTACAGATTTTAGAAGAAATTTTAGTTTTTTGAGTAATCTGTGACTGACACGTGGCACAATCCTGACCATTGCTTCTTCCCCACGCCTTGCCACCAGATGGTGACACTTGGCACTCAACTCGACGGGTTGGGGGCTTAAAATTCGTTGAGTTGGGCCATTTTCCAACCTACAAATAGAGGCGTAAATCTCCTCAATTATTCACACCTTCAACCTTCTTTCTCTTTCAAACTTCTCCCTAAACCCCTCCCAACCTCTAATACTTCCCAAGTGCTAAGAGGCTATTCCTGGAGAGCTAGAAAGCTTCGAGAAGAACAGCTTTTGGCTTAGAAGTTCTGCCCCTACAGAGCCCGGTTCGTAGCCAAACCTCCTAGTAAGTGAGTTATGATTACCCTACTTTAAGTATACTTTATGTTGAAGTTCAATATCGTAATTACGAAGTTATAAACTATATATATATATATATATATATATATATATATATATATATATATATATATATATATATATATATATACACATATATATATGTGTGTGTATATATATTATAAATAATAATATACAAAGTGTTATTATAATATCTTTTAAATACTTGTGGTACGGAGTATCTAGTTTGAAGGGCCGCATACAATTGTTGGATTTCGGAAGTGCTATAATGCCAAAATGGTTCAGCCCTCCGGTGTTTCATGTCTGGCCCATGTCTATACAGAGTGGTTGAAAAGTATTGTTTAAAACTTATAAAACAGTATCACTTGTAAATATTCGCTATAAATATTAGACTAAAATATAGTAATAATGATACTAGGTTTCGTTGAAGGAAAAGATGATTGTAAGAAGTGAAGCATTGCCCGAGTTTCGAGTCATCACCTTAACAAGTGAGTGCATAGTTGCTTTCATCTTACATATAGAAATGAATTATTTAATAAAAATTATGTGCTATGTGTGCATATTATATGTGTTCTTGATATCTATGTTGGACGAACAAAGTATACATGTTTTATTTGATTTAATTTGTATATGTATTTTATACCTATAATTATGATGAGTTGGGTAGATTAGAAATGAGTTAAGATGAGAGATGAAAGATGAGATGATATGAGAGATGAAAGATGATAAAGATGATGAAAGGTGAAAGATGATGAAAAGCGATGACCCAAGCGATGGCCCAGTCATCTAGCAAAGTATAGATGACAATCACATACTATTCTAGACAGTCCAGTGGAATGCTAGTAGGCTCGCAACCTGTAGGTGTTTTTAACTTAAGTGTTACTCCGTAAAATAATACTTTCAACAAAATATATAAAACCTGTCAGCTATTGACTTAGTGCTTATAAATAACATCGACATCTATGGACTTAGGGCCTAACAAATAGTATCGAAAGCTATGGACTTAGTGTCTATTATATAAACCTTGACAATGATGGACTTCGCACCTATTCCTTAGGTTAATCCTTAGGAATAAATATTGAGGTATAGATGATTTTTAAGGAAGATACTTAAGAATAAAGAACATAATGGGGATGGGTAATTGGGTTAAATGTTTGATGATTAAACATAATAACTTGATTATTATGGGTTGAAAACCCTATGTACTCATTAGGTTTCCCAACCTGACCAACTCAATTTATTTGTATCACAGATATTGATATGAAGACACATTACACTCAGAGGTTAAATGAGATGTAGATCACTTGTGTACATGAATGTAAGGTATGTTTATGCTTATGTTTCTATATTGACGATGACATCCAAAAGTTTTAAAATACATTTCTTCAGATATACTTTAATAATATATTTACCATGTTTTTTTAGAAATAAATTCCGCAATATTATTCTTTAAAAAGGATACTTTGATTTTCAAATAAGCATATAATTTTTTTTAAATGACAGTGAATTTGGGATGTCACAGTAACATTCAGAAAATTAAAGTAGTTGGCTAGTTCCAATACTTCATCAATGTATTTTGCGTCCTCATGGTTCTTTCTAAAGAATGGTATATCCTTGAGCATGGTAATGTTGTGTCCCTTAAGCACAAAATTTCTTGCAGCTAGAATTTCAGGTGGAACGAGGCCTAGACCATTATCATCTCTCACTTGTCGATTATACTATTTTGAATCGCTCACGGTTTCTGGTTCGTACCCTGTTCCTTTCTTGTACGGAGTCGTTTTGAAAGGTGATGCCTTGTCAGTTTTAAAACTACTACTAGTTTGGCCTTTCATTTTGTCCTTTCTTCTTGTGGAATTCAGATTTTGGGTCTTCAAAGGGTCGCACAATTTTAAAGGATAATCTCTTAGGCATGTACTACTGAAACAAATCAAAGAAACATGTCTGAAACAAATCAAAGAAACATGTGTGAAACAAATTAAAATGTAATAAACAAAAATTTGAAACCTTTGTTCCCACGTCGTGAAAATATAATGGCCAGGCCACGTAAACTAGACATTCAGAAAACAATAACTATAAAAAAAACCTTTTAACCACAAAAAGTATCGGTTAACTAATAGCAGTTAAAATCTAACAAAAATAAATCGCTCCCGGCAACAACACCACAAACTTGATGTGTTATACACACACACACACACACACACACACACACACACACATATATATATATATATATATATATATATATATATATATATATATATATATATATATCCAATTAAAATCTTTAAATTTATATTCTAATTATTCAACTCAATTAAAACACAATAGGCAATGTACCTAGTCGCGTAGTAGTAAAGTAGAGTAAGTAAGAGTCGTACATAAGGAGCATAATTCTAATTAAGAAGACAATGCTACTAATAAAACTAAAAGATGCAAAATTTAAAAGTGGTTTTTTATCTAATTTTTCAAGTTTAGAAAAACTTAATTAAATCATGTACTGATCCAGATTAATGATAAAAACACGGCAAAGTTTTGATAGCTATTCCTTGGTAGATTTGTACAATGTGCTTAAAGCTATGATACCAATTATAGTGATCCATATTATGATGACATGTGCGAAATAGTAAAGATCTAGTGAATCATACAGACATCAAGAACACAAGGAGTAAACAAACACGATTAGGCTCAATTAGAATAGTAAGAGTACAAGTGGGTTTTGTTGTTTCTCTCACTAAACTAACACTAAAATGGGTCTCACAAGTTCTTAACTAAATGGGAGTCACTCGCTTTCTATTTATAGGAAAGACTCAACTTATTTACACATACAAGAGGGTAAGCCACATCCGTAAATAAATTTTCACCCTAAGAAATCAGTCTACAAAAATACTTCAAACTAAACAAAAACAATCAGAAAAAATGAGATTTTATCAAGAATTATAAGATACTTCCGTTTATCTTCAAATCCCCCTTTTCCTTTGATTAATTTCAAACAATGGATTAATATTCGTGGGATACAAAATTAAAACTCACTATTTATCATGATCAGACTAACTAGCAAATATAAATTGAAGAAGCTTAACCACAATGATCTTGCAAATTAAGAACATTAAATTGATTTTTAAGATTTATCTAGGCTATGAATGAACAATAATAGGATTATGTATCCATGATCAATATTAGACAATCAAGTAATTATTATGATTAAATAATGTTCTTTAACACAATTAAGCAACTACATTACTTATAATAAGTAATGATTAACCTCTAACTTTAGCAATTTAATTATCATAAACAATTGGGAAGAACAAGTTCATGAGATCAATGGATGAATAACTAAACAAAACTTGAGGCAAAGTAATAAATATAGGAACTTTTAACATGCTAAGATGATCATTTATCAAACATAAGGAAATCCAACTTAATTAATCCATAAACAAAGAAATTTACACATAGTATTAGGATTCATCTAGTCTAACCGAAAGTCCATGATTACAGCACAAAAAAAAAAAAAAAAAAAAAAAAAAAAAAAAAAAAAAAAAAAAACCTCTTAATCAAGGACTAAGGTAAATTAGACATAATCAAACTTATGAAAACCAAATAATTAATTGTAGATCTTTACTCCAATCTCTGTAATACTATTTCTTAACCTGAAATCAGATCTCGAAGGGTTTCTTAGAGGGTTTTGGTTGCTTTCTCTTAAAAATCTCAACATCTCTCTCTCTCTCTCTTTCTCTCTCTCTCTCTCTCTCTCTCTCTCTCTCTCTATCTCTATCTCTCTCTCTCTCTTGACCTAATTATCAATATGTATACTTGCCAAATACAATCATCAATTTCATTGCCATATGCTTGTCACACCATGGAAAATATTTAAAACACGTACGCCGCGAGTCATCATCAAATCAGTCGAGAATACTCTATATCGCCACAGTAAGGACCAAAGTTTACCACGTCGTTGAGTCTTCATTATCTAAGCGCTTATCTTCTCTTTTCAGTCTTTATACATTCTTAAACCTTCAGGTTTCCAACTTCTTTAGTTTTAGTCCTTTTCCTTGATATAGTCCATTTTGGCTACAAAATTGAATTTCAACTAATAAGTTCCCAATTTCTTTGTATTTAACCAAAATATAACTAAAATGTACTGAAATATCACATAAATATATGTATAGATATTTATCAACATTGAGAAATTAATTTGACTATAAATGTGTTTTAGTCATATCTGTGAATGTGTAAATAAATTTTGATATCTTTAAAACTAATATCAGTAAGAATATATTATAAATACCATAAGTTTTTTAAAAAATAACCACCTTAATTTATAAAAGTACAATTACAATAGAAAACATAAAAGGAGCAATGAACTTTAGTATAAAACGGTGAATAGAGTTGTCTCGGGACATGTCTGAAGTAGAATGCTAAATCATAACAAGGTTAATACGTGATGAGTAAGGAAACTTCATGCAACACGCCTCGTATGTATGAGTGAGTGAAATAACTTTTCATTACCAAATTCTTATGGATTTGTATAATTACGATATCTAAGTGTTGTATACGAGATAATCCATTTAGAGTTTTTTAGTTAAAGAGTTTATCGTGGTTAATAAGTTTTAGGAGAATATTTTGAATATGTTGAAGCAAAGATAATATGAGAAATTGGGTTTCTCAAGTGTAGGTCCCAAATTCTCCTACAAATCAATCAGATTCACTTTGATGGTGTAGAATATCAATCAAGTGAATGAATCAAGATGAAATATAGAATAAGAACACAAAATGTGAATCTTCAATTCACACTATTAAAGAATAGTCGAGTACATAAGATTCTTTATTACAATTCGTTTTCTCTCTCGTTTTCTCCAAAACATTTTCTCTGCATATGGCAGCCCCCAAGAACGTCTAACCAAATATTTTAGACTTAGATAACACTATTTATACCTAGACCTAATATCTAAAGCCCAACCTAAAACTCAAACAAAACAATATAAGGCCGAACCGAAATCACATGCGATTTTCATCCAATCAACACCAAAACATGTTGTTTTCTGTCCTAAAACAAGAACTCTAATAGCTTATGAAAAGCAAAGTACATACCAGAATTTATGAATAACATCGAGTTATAGCTACCAAAATAAGAAATGAGTATATTAAAACTTAAAATTATAAAATGAACATACATATCGAGTTAGAGTTGCCGACAAGTGAGTATAGAACAGTAGTATTTTGAGATAACAAATTTTAGTAAAATCTAAAAGGGGCAGGAAGATAAAGTATAATACTTGTTGATGTTATAGAGAAATTTGATATGTTGTTAGTAACGATCATTTTGGTATTTAATTAAATTTTATATTGAACCAATTGAGAGAGAATACCATGATAAAATAAGTTTTGAAGGTATCATCATAGATAAGGACCACACATAATTTGTAATTTTTAGGACCATTTTTCCTATTAGTTAAATTTGATCACTACCAAAGATTTAGAAGAAGGGAATAATAAATAAGGATATATGAGGTGTCTAAACATAAGAGAAATATGTGAGTATGTAAACCTAGATAAAATGTAAGAAATGACTAAAAATAGAGTAAGTGTTACATTGCGTAAGTAACTCAACTAGAATAAAATGGGAAGAGAAAAGTATTACGAGAGAACAAGATTGAAGAGAGAGTAGTGGACATAGGAAGAAGATGAGATTTTGGTTGAGTAGAAAATGAAGAATGACCATGAGAACCTTAGATAAAGTGTTACTAAGAATTGAATATGATATCATTATTAAGAATCTAAGAGTTATTCGATTATCATATAAAACGTTATTCCTTGTATATATAGTTGAGCATAAAAAAAGTTGAAATAATGAAATAAGAGACTTAAAAATTTTCTTTTGTGGTTCAGTTAGAATGAAAGTTGGAATCAGAGAAATCTAAAATTTTAAGATGTATTTGTTGCAATTTGGTATCCAATGTCATAACTAAATTGGTATAACATTGGGAAAAATAACAAATCCCTTTCTGGGTTGCCCTCTGGTGGTTGTCGAGGCCAACAAAATAAATACCGTAAGTAATACACACTAAAATAGTATATAGTGGTAAAGGGATCGTATCCACGGAGATTGGTTCAATTTAAATCTCTATGTAAACCTCTTTGTAAAATACTTGCAAAACAATATTAAAAGTAAAATAGGGGGTTTAGTTCTTTTTGATTGATTGAAAAAATTAAAACTAGCTAGAATATAAATATGACAAGTAAACAAGTAAAAGGTTTGATTAAATTCAATTAAGTGAAATTGGTTGATTTTTGGATACACCACAAGGATGGCATGGTTGATTTATCATTAGACTTAATGGAATAATACTTGTGAATTGGTTTAACTTGGCTATAGCAACTCATAAGTAAAAATTACCTCAACTCTTCTTAGATATTAAAATGGCTAGATGAGCTCTTAACATATTTCCTTAATTAAAGTCACAAAATCAATGAAGCATAAAATCTTGTGAAAATCAATTAGCTTTAAGTTTTAAGAGTTACCAAGTCCAAAAGATAATCAAATGCTTACATTATCATTATGGAGGAAACATTTTCATGGTCTAAATGAAATGAAAACAAACATATAAACCATTTGTTGCTTACTAATTTGAGGGTCCATTACTTAACCAATAAATTAGTCAACAAAAACAAGCATCCAAACATCCAAGCTCATGATCAAAGATGAACAAACACAACAAGATGTTTAACTAGAAAAATTTTCGTAAACTTCAAACACTAGACAATAATAAGTCTTCAAAGCAACTAATCATCCATGGGATAAACTCAAATCAACCAAATGAAAGTTTAGCCAAGCATGGCCAAAGTAAAAGAAATGCAATATAGTTTAGTGGTACCAAACATTGTCTTAGATGCAAGATGGAAAGGAATTACACTAATCTTTCAAAAATCTTCAAATCTTCCAAAGCCTTCTTGAGAGAGAATTGTGTGTCTTCTTCAAGTCATAATCCCCAACAATGCCTCCAATCTCCAGCAAAATGGAGCTGGTTTACAGATTCAAAAAGGTGCCAAAAGCTACCCACCAAACTTCCACAAATAGAGTCAACAAGTCAAAACCCGGAATCAACTCAGCACAATTCATGTAGACCGTGTATGGGTCCACACGGACCGCGTGGGTCTTGGAGATTGTAGGACTTGGACCATTTAAAATACAATCTAGCCCAGTCTTCTCATTCACACTTTAGCCCACATGCATAACACTTTAGAGCCTATTTGTGCCATTCCAAAGCCTTCTAATGATTGATCAAATGCTCATTCAGTCTTTTGTAGCTCAATTCCGCGTTGCCTCATCATTAGTCTTGCTTAAAAATTAAGTCCAAATTGAGTTCTTGTTTATGCAAGCACCAACCCCAATCGCACCACTTCATATCCACGAGCAAACTGCAAGCCTCCATAAATCAGGGTCCCTTCTAAGCCTCCAATAACAAAAAGTCTTCGATAAATCCTGCAAATAAGCTCAAAAGACTGGACAGCACCCGATAAAGGAGAAAAAAAAAAGAGAAAATATGCATGAAGATTAACTAAAATGAGATGGTTTTAAATAAAAATAAACTATGGAAAGAAGTAATAAAATGAATTTATCACCCTCAAAATCTAAAATATCTTGAAAGGATTTAAGAGAGTGAGGTAAATAGCTTATTAGTTTATCATATATTCATAAATTAATTGGGAACTAGTTAAGATTAATTTAAAATTAATTTGGATTTAATTTGGATTTAATCAGAATTAATTAGAATTAATCAAGAATTGATTAAAGGTGTAAGAACTTAATGTTAATTTTCAATTATTAAGCAACAGGAGCACTCTACAACCCCTACAGTGTATGGACGTTTTGTGGAGTCTTCAAGGCCTCCATAATCAATCCTGGAAACAAATAAGGTAATGATTTAAATGTGGATTTAGTTTTAGTATTTAATTCATACAAATAAGCTTTTCCTGCAAGTTTCCTCACCTATAACTAGACCCTTAGTGCCTTGAGATTTTTGTTCCTGGCTTATAGTGATTAGACATAACATAGGGTTTGTGACTAACGTTCATGAGTATTTAAATAGGGATTTAAATATTGTAATAGCCCACACTCAGAGAGATTATTTCATGGATTCAATCCTTAGTATTTTTAATACGCTAATATCTTGTATTATTAAAATGGAGAGACATTAAGTTCTTTTTACATAACTTGGTTGTGCATTGGTCTCTCTCTAACACTATCCATAAGTGGTGGTCATAACGAACGAGTGCATGTATGATTTGACAAGTAGACAAAAACTATGTACTCAAGTTTATCAGGTTCCTTCTTTTATAAGAGGAGAAATGATATCCTTGGCCCCCTTGATGATTTTGTGCTAATATCTAATGTGTATGGCATGTTCTGGAATAAATTGATGTGTTCAGTTAGTAGTCTAACTTGATCTTCGGAAATCAGAAATTGAGAAACATAATGTTTAACTCTTAAGTTGATTAATAACCTATGACTTAGTTCACAATCATATCTATTAGAAATGGAGGAATAATTAACTAGTTATGTAAGTCCTGATACTTGATATGATCAAATTTCAATGGTTGTTGTAGAAGTACACTTTGTTGGTTATTCACATATTATTTTACCAAAATTAGTTGTTGAATTATCCAAGTGGGAGACTGTTAGAAACAGGTGTCCGATCTCATAACTGAATTTGGTATAACTTTGGGAATAATAGAAAAACTCCTTTTTGGATTACCCTCAAGAGATAAAATAACTAAAAAGGATATAAGAGAGTGAGATAAATAGTTTATTAATTTATTATAGCTTGATAGATTAATTAGAAACTAGTTAAGAATAATCTATTATTAACTTGCATTTTTTAGTATGATTGGAATTAACTAGAATTAATCAAGAATTGATCCAAGGTGTGCGTACTGAATGTTAGTTGTTTAATTGTTGAGCAAGAGCATCACTATAGAACCTCTAAAAGGCATGGAAGGTTTGGGGAGTCTTGGAGGCTTCCATAATCAATCTTGGTAATAGATACGGAAAGAATTTAAATATGGATTAAATCTAATTATTTAATTGATTTAAATCTGCTTTGCCAGCAAGTTACCTCAATTATAAATAGACCCTTAGAGCCTTGAGAATTTTGTTCCTAACCTTTCTAAGAGTGCTAATTTCATTCTCATTATCATCTCCCATCTTTCCTAAACTTTCTAGGGTTTGAGTCTTTTGGGTGTGAGCCATTAGATGCATTCCTACTTTGGGTGCCAGTCCTTCAATGTGATCGCAAGGCGTTTGAGATCTACAACTAGTAAGGGAAAATATGATTTGTTTTCCTAATGGTTGGTATTCTTATCCCTTTTTATTAGTTTAGTTTCATAGTTTTGAATGTAGGTTTCCATAATAGTATAACCTAGATGCAGTGTGCACGTACACTTATAGGTATATTTAAATGCTTTTATTGCCTTAATCTAGTGTAGAGACAAATAGAAAACCCAAAAATATTATGAATAAATGAAATAAGTGTTTCAGTATGTCTTTAATAAGAGTCATATAATGAATTGAGATGAAGGAATAATCATAGCTAGAAGTTATGAATAATAGTAAGAGAAATACTATTAGTTGAGAATAGCCAAATGCCATAGTTGATTTTGAGTGGTAGTAGGTAAAAATACTACTAGTTGAAAATAGATAGGAGTTGCAGCTAATAGTGACTAAAATACTATCAATGATTATAATTAGAGGTTGAGAGAGAAAAAATATTAAGAATGTCTGATGATAATAAAATAAACTGCAAGGCCCTCAGTTTGGAATATTATAAGATTTTATATCCCTATGTGTATGCCTTACTATAATTTCTTTAGTTATAGTTTTATCACATAGAGATGTTGGTTAATCTTAATATTGAGAAAATATTTAGAGTTGAATTTTTATTTAGCATTTTTGTTGGGTTATTAATGTGTTGTGTTAAAATGTTTTGTATGTGATTAGTGTTATTTATAATGGGTTGGGCCTATATATTTGTGATTATGGTTTTCTAGGTTTACACTATTTAATACTCATGCATGTAACATTAGGGTTTAACGATTGTATCACCCTAATCAGCCTTTATATAATAGTTCACATCGAAATGTTCTAAAGTTATTGAATCTAAGGATTCGGCACCATATTGATCTTCGTTCGTGTCTTATATTTTTCGTTATTGTTTATAGAATCAAACGATCTTGTTTATTGTTTTAAAAAATGGTATCAGAGTGGGAGATAGTGTAATTTATTCGATATTCTTCTCTCGAGTTCTTCATCTAGGCTTTATCGTTTTTTTTGGATTTGTTGTTGGTGTCTCAACTGCTTCAATCAGTTGTAGGCTCCAAAACTAGATCTCTTGTTTTACCCTAGATCTCGATTCACATTATTGCACATTCGATTCTATATTTGCTTCGACGAACTCTTGACAATATGAATCACGAGGATCTTTATACTCTTTCTTTCAATATTTCTAGCAGTATTGGATCTACTACCACAATCCATATCCTTTTCCACATGATTATGAAGTCTGGGCACTGCACTTTGAAGACTATGTTCTCAGCATTGAAGATCATGGCACCACAATATGCGAAATCATGACGCAGAACATATTCTCTCACATGACTACAAGGAAGGTCGTCAAGACTCAAGCCGAATACAATACCATTCTTTCGGAAAATAAAGATATTCCTCAAGATGAAAAAGATAAGTTGTTAAGTAACATCAAGGCGATGAGAATAATCATGTTTGCTCTTCCTCCAGACACCATTTGTCTGGTAAGTGCATGTGAGATGGCGAAGGAAGTATGGGACAAGTTAAAAGAGCTTTACTCAAGAGTTCTCGATTTGGAACACTCCGTGCAAACATTGCTTCTATTTGAGTTTGGAGCCTTTGTTCAAAAGCCTAATGAAAAAATCGATCAGACTTTCAACTGTTTTAATCATCTATTGAGCGGGATGCTTAAGCATAATCTAAGGCATGAAGTAATAGTGCAAAAACTTGTGGGGGTTCATAGAGTTACTGCATGGGTTAACGTCTGAATGGAAAGCGGTTGTGTCTATAGTAATAGGCATGAAGTAATACGTTCATGCATGGGTTAACGTCTGAATGGAAAGCAGATGTGTCTATAGTGAAAGCTCATGAATAGTTCAAGAGTTACTCATTGCAAAACTTGTGGGGATTCTTAGATCCAATGAAGATGGGTTATGAAGGATGTGAACCTTGTCTCTAGTTTAGGATCATTGGCCTTGGTTGTGAAAGGAAAAAAAAGTAGCTAAAGAAGATTTTGAATCTAACTTTTCAGACAATGAACTTACCAGAAAGGAATATGCTTTAATGGTACCAAATCCCAAAAAGTTCATCAAAAAGCATTTTAGTTGATTCAACAATAAGAACAGGCAGTGAAAATTCAGTTCATAAAAGTTAAGAGAATAGAGCTTCAAGAACTCTCAAAAGGAAGAAGAGAAGCATGAAAAGAAGATGTTAGGGGATTCAATCTATGACTACAACTACTGACGAAGAAGGATGTGTGAAAGGAAGGAAATAGAAGGATGAAGCTTACTATCTTCGAAAGATAGAAAAGCTTAGGAAGAAGAGTTTTGCAAACGCAAAGCCTACTTTGATTGTGCAGGAAGAGAGTGACGAAGATGGATGTGTTGAAGTATGGTCCACAGATTCTGAAGGTGAGGAGGTTCGGAAACCTACACATGGTGGATGTTTTGTAGCAAAGTCTGAAGCCCAAGAATACAAAGGAAGATGCCTAATGGTTCAGAGCGAGGTTTCGGAACAGAGGGGTTATGCCATGGATGGCGGCCCGGCCTTCGAAAATTGTTTCGTTGAAAATCCTATATCTGAACAAGTGAAAGATTGTAATAAGGTCATCAATAAGGTACACTCTATACTCCAATCTCTTAATATTACAGTTGTTACAAATCTGAATTAAATGATTTAAATTACGTTGTCTCTAATTTTAGTGATAGTTTAAAGAGAATAAGTCTAAGCAATTCTAACCAAAATGATCAAATCAGTAGATTAACAAATAAAAGTGAAGAGAGAAGAATGTTGATAGAGAAGTTGGAATTAGAGCTTAATAGGTCAAAGGATGATGTTATTTATCTTAAGAGAGATAATTTAGCACTTTTGAAACAATAGAATATTTTCTGTTTAATTGCTAAGCATTTATATTTCAATATTACTCAACTGCATCTTGATTGTGAAATGAGTAAAAATATACACAAAATGATTTTACACTTTCTTGAATTGAAAGATGATGAAATCGATGTAGAGTGCTATACTTGTGAATCTATTGTGTCCTCTGACGATGTTTCTGATTCGTACAAAATTGGGCTTGACAAAATAGAAAACATATATTCAGTCCAAAGAACACAAGAATATGTTAAAACAAATGTTGGTCGATAAGGATAATGAACAAATTAAATATGATATTCTGCAAAATTTGACTTATTGTGCACAAAATTAAGTTCAAAAAATACTTTTGATACTAAAAACGTTCCTGCATTTGATGAAAGCGACAAGATTGAAATTTATTTAGAGGATGAGATTGATTGTTATGCGTTTGTACAAAATGAGGCTGAACCAAAGAAAAACTTGATTTCCAAAAATTCAATTGAATTCGTTTGTATTGTTAAAAATAAATGTTCTGGAGTTTTAAAAGAAAAAGGCACATTTTTTTTTCTGAAAGTACAAACAGTTCCGACTCAGGTTTTGGTAAAAACATGACTAAACAAAAATGACACTACAGAACTAACGTCCATAGTAAATAATGATAATACTGATGGTTCGTGATAATTTTTTTGGTCTGGGCCAATAGCCAATGCAAACAAAAAAAGGTCTTTCAGAAATGACCTCATGGAAAACAAAAGGAAAATACGTTTTGGAACCACTGAATCGTGTTCACCTTCATTACGATCAGGCAGAACCAAGTGGCACGAAGGATGTTTATAGTGAAACCTCTTCTGAAAAACCAATCAGAAAAGAGACACCTAAATTTAACATTCATATGTTTGCTGAAGAAATTGTTGTTAGGAAAAAGCAAATGAATGCTAGATAAAGGAAAAGCTTAGAAGAAAGAAACCGCTTTTGGAAAAATAAGAATTCGAATCATAACTCCGTTAATTCAGAAAGATCTTCAGTTTGAAATACGAATTCTTATGCAGTTAAGAAACCAGAAACAAATTTTTTTCCAAAACCACAGGTTTCAAAACCTCAAGTTTCAAAACATGTTCAACAGCCAAAATACAATTGTCCTCCAAAAAAAAAATTCAAAATCTTCCAACACATCAAAAGATGTTAAGGGAAAAAGTAAATTTGTTTCGGAACCAGAGATTACTCTCGAGGAATACGAAGCTAACTTGAAAAATGAGGAAAAGGACTTTGCAAAAAGGATGGCTAAGAAACATAAAGAATTTATTCAATGGAAAACAAATGCAGTTGAAAATAATCTTGGTAAAGATAAAATGAAGGTTTTTAAACTATTTAAAGGAAAGAATAGTGTTTTACGAAATAGAACCTTCTGGGGTAATATGAATATAACTTTCCATCTTCTTAAGAAATCCTCACAAGGACCCAAGAAGGTTTGGGTTCCCAACTCTCTATGAATTTTGTAGGTAATGTGTGATGAACAATATGAATCTGAATGGTACATCGACAATGGTTGTTCGTGTCACATGACTGGAAGGAGAGAAGAATTGAGAGAATTCTGATCGTTGAAGGATGGTGGCAGAGTAAAGTTTGGAAACAATGCCATAGGTGAAATTAAAGGCTACGACATGATTATGAATGACGAATTCTCCATCCAAAAGGTAGCCTATGTAGAAGGCTTGCAACATAATCTAATCAGTGTATCTGATTTGGTTATAGGTACTGCGTTGAAAGTGTCATTCGATGATAAAGGATCAAAGATTATTGAGAAGAAAACAAAAGCAATGCTTCTGAAATCTCAAAGAAAAGGTGAAATGTATCCTTTGAATCTGAAACTGATCAACGGGAAGCCATCCATTTACCTTCTTACGAAAGCATCCTCGGATGATAGTTGGTTGTGGTATCAAAAGCTCTCCCATCTAAATTTCAAGGATATAAACAAACTCGTAGTTGGAAATCTTGTCTGTAGCTTACCTCATCTGAAGTTTGAGAAGGAACATATGTGTGCTGCTTGTGAGCTAGGAAAGCAAATTCATAAAAGTTACTCGACTTTTATCAATACCAAAGTAATCGAGCCACTAGAACTGTTACACATTGATCTTTGTGTCCCATCTTCCATCGAGAGAACTAGTGGTAATAAGTATATTCTAGTAATATTTGATATTTTTTAAGATTTACTTGGGCTTACCTTCTTAGACAAAAATCAGATACCACTTTGAAGCTAAAGGATTTCATCAAGTTGATCAACCTTCAATTGTGAAAGCTCATTCGGAAACTACACAGTGATAATGGTTGTGAATACAAAAACCAAGTGTTTGAAGAACGTTTGAATGAAAGAGGGGTGGCTCGCAATTTCTCTACTCCTTACACTCCACAGCAGAATGATATTGTTGAAAGACGAAACCGCTATTTGCGAAGCTTTAAGGACAATGCTATCCTTTGCGAATCTTCCACTTTACGTCTAGGGTGATGCTATAGGAACTGCGTGTTTCACTCAGAATTGGTCTCTAATTAATAAAAGATTCTTAATCACACTTTAATAGATTCTGAATAAGCGAAAACCTAATGTTAGGTTCTTTCATGTCTTCGGTTCCATGTGTTTCATATTCAATTCCAAAGAGAAACGGAACAAATGCGATGTGAAAGCAGACGAAGGAATCTTTTTAGGGTACTCTCTTACTTCAAAGGAATATAGCGTTCTAAACAAAAAGTTAAAAAATATTGAGAAGACTTATTATATCACCTTTGACGATAATTATCCAAAGATGTATTAGAAAGTTGATTGTCCATTTGAGGAGATTTTTCCTTCGACAAATCCAATGACAATTCTTATTTCAAATCTTTATGAGGAATTCATGAATTTCTTTGATGAGCCCAAAATAACTATTTCTTTAGAATCAAATGCAACAGATAATAAGGAGGATGAACTGAAGAAAATCATTGATGATGCTGCCAAAGATCTTAGAAAAGACCCACCCATTCTGAAGGCTTCTTAAATTCCACCTTAGCCACATGCTATAAATGCTCCAGTTCAAGGGGTTCCACTTCAACCTCCACAACCGATACACCTATTTATGGGGAGAATCCTATTAAAAATGTAGAGTCACATGCAAACTTCCATGGGGAGAATGAGAATGAAAATAATGACTCCGACGCTCAATCGGAATTTGAAGACGTGAATGTAGAATTGGATCCAACCTATGATCTGAAGTACCCTCCGTTAACTAAATAGACAAAAGATCATCCTAAAACTGTGAAGAATTGGATCCAACCTATGATCTGAAGTACCCCGCATTATTTTCAAAAATGGGATTTTGCATGTTTAATTTGTTCATCTCAAAAATTAAGCCTAAAACTATGCGAGAAGAGCTTAATGAGTTCGAGCGTAACAAAGTATGGAGATTGATCCGAACTCCGAAGGATGCATCTGTGGTCGGATTAAAATGGGGATTCGGAATAAACTTGACAAAGAAGGAAAAAAATTCGGAACAAGGCACGATTAGTTGTGAAGGAATACTGCCAGGAAGAGAGAATAGACTATGAAGAGACATTCGCACCAGTTGTAAGGCTAGAATCTGTTCGGATTTTCCTTGCCTATGCAAGTCATAAAAATTCCTAAGTCTATCAAATGGACGTGAAATATGCATTTCTGAGTGGTGAGCTAGAATAACCAGTCTATGTGGAACAACCACCAGGTTTCGTAAATGAAAAATATACAAATCATTGCTATATTTGGATAAGGTTGTGTATGGTCTAAAACAAGCACCTTGTGCATGGTCAACCCAACCTTCTTTCGCAAGAAGATGGTGACAGTCTAATGATCGCCCAAATTTATGTTGATGATATCATTTTTGGATCCACTAATCCTAGATTAGCTAAATTCTGAAAACTGATGGAATCTAAATTTGAGATGAGCTCAATAGGTCCTATTAACTTTTTCCTTGGTTTAAATATTAGACAGATTTCATAGGGTATATTCATCAACCAGGAAGCTTACATGAAGACCTTGCTTGCGAAATGCGGAATGGTGGGAGATTCAAAGGTCAAGGTTCTAATAGCGTTCGAAACGAAGCTTACCCCATCCTTGGACAAGCCAGCAACTGATATGACTCTTTATCGACAGATGATTGGATCTTTAATGTATCTAACATCTAGTTGTCCAGATATAATGTTTGTTGTTTGTTGGTGTTCTAGGTTTCAGGCAAATCCACATTAACCACATATGACTGATGAGAAGAATATTCTCCGATACCTCAAAAGAATCACCCCTCTCATAATATGGTACCCGTATAACTCTGTATTCTTTGTGCAAGCATATTCTGATGTTGATGGAGGATTCAATCTTGATCATAAAAGTACAACCGTAGGATGATAATTTCTAGATGGAAAACTAGTTAGCTGGCAATCTAAGAAGAAAATAAGCGTCTACTTATCCACTATTGAAGCTGACTGTATCGTTGCTGCATCGTGGACTTCTCTACTAGTATGGATTCAAATACAGCTTAGAGACTACGAGATAAACATGAAGAGGGTGCCATTATACTGCGATTTTGAAAGTTCAATTCGGATATGCCATAATCTAGTGCAACACTCTAAGACAAAACATATTGCATTGAGATATCATTTAATTAAGGACCATGTTGAGAATGGAAACGTTGAAGTACCCTTTGTTAGATCCTCTTATCAGGTGGTTTATATCTTCACAAAGGCCTTAGTAGAAACGACGTTCAATCTTATTTTAGAAGGTCTTGGAATGATAAAAGCTAATTTGGTTCCGAAATCCCTTTCATAATCGAAATTATTGTTCACATTCCGAGCATTCGAAATGATTCGGATTTTACTATTCACGATCCGAGCTTCGGAACGGTTCGGATTCTACTATTCATTAGGGTTTCAGAACACCTCTGTATACTTTATATATTAACTATCTGCTGATTGATTTCGAGCTTCGGAATGCTTCGGAAGCCACTGTTCATTTATGCTTCTAAATTTATTTTTCTTAATATTTTCATTTTATTTTCTGTTTTTTCTTTTCTTCTTCCGAAAAATCAAAAATACAAAAATATTTTCTTTATTTTTGTTTTCTCATTTTTAGAAAAAACAAAAATCACAAAAATATTTTCTTTATTTCTGTTTTATCTTTTTTTAGAAAAATCAAAAATAAGAAAAATATTTTCTTTATTTTTGTTTTATCTTTAAACAAAATCCAAAATTACAAAAGTATTTTTCTTTGTTTGTGTGTTACTTTCAGAATACTCTTTTGCTTCAAGTACACATTTTTGTTACCTCAATTCAGAACAATGGGGCAGGAATATAATTCCGGATCTTGGTACAAACTAAGTATCCCTAGAAGCAAGATGATGCATGTTGTCCTAAGCCTTTAAGACTCTATGGTTGAAGCGTTAATGAAACTCTAATTCTGATCCTTTCTTCCCAATCAGGATAATTTCCCCATAAGTCATTGAACTATATTACTCTTCTCATATTGAGTTAATAGTTGACTACTTGGTCATTCCTTATAGTAGAGGTATACTTTTCTCTTGAGATCGAATCTCATATTTCTCCATCAACCTCACTTTCATACAATGTAACCCTTGAGACGCTCAGCATTTACCACTGAGGTTTACGGTTGCACAACATCTGTGTTCGTGATCTTTAAATCGTTATCACCACGATTTATGTGAAACCCAAAATCCAAAACCAATTTTTGAATTGACGGTGAACAATTAATATGTTATAGATTTTTTCACCAAGGAATTGATGAATATAACCTTTTTGGTTGGTACCTTAAAAGTTTGAAATCTCATTTTTTTTATTTTTTAGTGAACTTTATGAAATAGTGGATTTGCCTGAACAATTAATATGTTCTAGATTATATTAAGTTTCAGAATTTAGTTGAAGCTAAAGCCTTTCACTATTTCTTAATAATTAGATGATCGTAATTCAACTTAATGCCACACAAGCACTTCCGAATTTCTGTTGATTTAGAAGGAAGAGATTGTTGACCGGGATCAATCTGAATTTCATGTCAGTTATTATTTTGACATCACTAAATTGCAGAAATTTATTTTGCTTTATTTATTTTTCTTTGGCACACTCTTGCACAAAAATATTTATGATTTTTCCAAGTCTTGTACTAATTAATGATGGCTATTGTTGTTCTGATAACAAGATATGGTGTATTGGATTTCACTCCAAATGATAGAGACTGAAACGGCGTTTTTCTTGGGGCATAAGGATTCAAATTAAGGCGCGTCCTTTTTCGCAGCCTGACATCACACATGTTAGTTGTAACGTCGCCTAACACATACATTTGCCACGTATTTCTAAGCTACTTTTACAGGGATATGGGAACGTCAAATGGCATATTTTTCTCTCTCCACTTATCACATACGTATAAAAGGGTTTTGACGGTTTGGTTTCTTTCACCGCTCACAAAGAATTTGAACTCTCAAACAAATAACCCTTTTTCTCTATATAGTGTTCATCGTCGTCCTCATTGTTGCCATGGCTGGTTCATCTGATACCACTTCTTTTGTTGATCAATCAACCTCTATCCTACTATTGAACGTGAAGTCGAGTCAAAATTGAATTCTCGATCTCACTGCCTCATGTTACAATGAATCCCAAAAGCCAATGATTGAATGTCTGTGTTTCTCGCCACTGGCACAAGCTTTGACCATGGTAAAATTCATTCCTCTCCTCAATCTTTCAAAGGCACATACCTCTGCATCTCATGTTTATAAGATGATGTGATTGACTTTGAAGTTTACTCTCAAAAGACCTCTATCTTCAAGTCTCGATTCTGCAAAATTCTAGGGTTTGATTCGATTGAAGGGCTTGTTGATCTTGACTCGATTCTACAGACGTCATCATTCATGATGTCAGATCAGACCAAGTTTACTTTTGTTGGATAAATTCCGGAGGTGATGCTCGCAAAAGTGCCTCAAGACAATGTCATCCTCGCCCTATGTCCGATGATTTACAAACGGCGATTGAGGTTGCCAACGAGCCAAAAAGGGGAGCAAAGTGAAAGGACAAATCTAGTCCTTCCGAAGTCGCCGAGACTCCGAAAAAAGAAAGTCAAGAATACTGCTCGGAAACCAACATCACCATCCCTAGTGGTACAGGATCCTTCGAAGTCTAGGACTCACACTGATATTCGTGAGGGTGAGCCTGTTCAGAATGAGGTTGAAGATATTGCTGCTACTTCGGAACAATCAACTTCAACTCCAATTCCAAGGGTATCTACTCCGCCTACCTCAACTACACCTTATTCTGATTTCTTTCACATGCCCACTCCTCCATCTTCTCCGACCACCACTTCATTTCCAATCACCACCGCTATACCAATCACCATTGCTCCACTACCAAATTTCTCTGTTGGAGTTTCTCAACCAAAAATTTTGTACCATTATCCACTCGATTCTATATCTAGTCAACAGCAACAACAACTTCCACTGTTAGTACTCTGTTGTCAACTGTCTACGTATATAATATGGGGGCACATGTTGATTTTGGTGTTAGTATGGTTCCTAGTGCATCAACAGCTTCACCATTACGAGAAGATGATTCAGATCTTATGTTTGGGCATGATCAGGATGATTTTCAAAATTTTGTTTTTATCCCCTTCATTGTCCATCACGCAAGCAATGATAAGGATGCTGCTATGACGAAAGTGCAATTTAAACAACTCAACACTAAGTTGGATTCGCTTTTGGAGTCATCTATTGCTTCATATAACTATTAGTTTATGCTAAATTCCCATCGAGTAATGGTTGAGATGCTCACCAAAGGCAATGCAAAAGTCCTTGAAGACTTAACCAAATCAATCCAGGGATCAGAGAATACCATTACTGAGACGACTGAAAAAGTCGAAAAACTACATGCTGAAGTCACAAAGTTTATGGCTGATTTCTGAAGCTCTGCTGATCAGAACACCGTATCAACAAACAAGGTCATTACGAGTCTTGGCATAACTTTACAAACCGATAGAGAATCCCTTTCTCGTGTTTGTGGTGACCTCAAGACTGACAACTTTGAACTGAATGTGTCTATTATTTCAATTATATAGCAGCTTCAAAAGGATCTCGCTACTTAGAACTCACTTATAGATATGCTGGCTGCGAAGACTAAAAAGTTAAGGTTCTTTCCTTCAAGCTCAATTATACAACTATACACTTGGATGATATGGAGTCTAAGAAAGCAGTTATCAAAATTTTATTGTCGGAAATTAATCAGTATCTGCATCATTTGGTGGAAACTCAGGATTTTATTCCCACTGTTTTGGTTCACCAACACCTCTCAAAAAAGCTCAAGCCGGTCTTTGCGATGTTAAACCGCATTGAAGGTGTTTCGGAAGTTGATGCTCTTCCGAAACAAGGGGGGGAAAAGTTAAAGAAAGGGAAGAACCTAAGCCCCAGGATAAGAAGTCCACTGATGAACATCATGAGGAAAAACCAAAAATATATTTGAATGTTAATGAAGCTTCAGGATCTAAAGGGAAAGAGAAGATAATTGACGATGATGAAGAAGAAGAAATTGTGAGAAAGAAACAAGACAAGGAGTTTGATGATATTCTGATATTTCGCAAAGAACTTAAGGCAAAGGAAGCATAAGCTAGAGTTGTGAAAGTTACTCTAGCAACACATATGTCACTATTTCCGCCTTTGTCCTTCGAAAGAATTCAGAAGGAATCGATCGATCATTGAGCGTTCACTAGTTCAAACCTTCGGTATCTTTTGAACTAAACAATACCATTGACGCTCAGCTCGACTTCCCACTCACTCTGAAATCCTTCCTATTCTGAGGCTTCAGATACTGAGAAAGCACCACTTTCATACTATGATGTTAATAATATGCTTTTCTCATTTTATCTTAAGCATGGACAGCCCCAGTTCAAGATATGGAGCCTAAGAAGTTGGTTGCTATGAAAGTTTATGCTCCTTTTCCAACTGAACATTTCACAAATGTCAAGTTTAAGGGTTTTCGAGGAGCAAATCGCATTGAAGATGACTTCATACTTGTTGATCTACCATGTATGAATCCGAATGACTGGATTTCCTTGTTTCTGATTTTTTTTCAAAAGATGAAGTGAAGTATGAGCCAATTGTTTCTCATCTAAAAAGAATGTTGATTTCTACATTCATGAAGTTGCAAAACTAGATGTGGAAATCGCTTCAGTGTTGATGAAAAGGCCATTTTACCTAAAGAAGAAACGATAGACTTTCAGAAGAGGAGGTTGGGTAAGATTAAGAAAGGACATTGGAATATGGTGTATCAAATAAAAGAGGGTGATAATGTTCAGAAAAGTTTGTTCTTTTTGTTTGACAAACATTTATACTCCACTGATTCACTAAACAACATCATAGGCTTGACTATCGCTTGCAAAGCAAACAATGATGCGGATTTGAAATGCTTCAATGACATGATCAAGTGGTATCTTGTGATCAAAAATACCCTTATGAATTTGATGACTAAGTTGTTCAAGGTTCAGAAGATATAACAGTGAAGAATCTTCGTTCTTTATTTGACACAAAAGTGGAGATTGTTGGGTTATTAATGTGTTGTGTCAAAATGTTATGTATGTGAATAGTCTTATTTATAACGGGTTGAGCCATTCCATCCATGATTATTGTTTTCTAGTATTATAATATTTAATATGCATCCATGTAACATTAGGGTTTAACGATTGTATCTCCCTACTTAGCTTTTACAGAAAAGTGTTGGAATAGTGTCTAAGGCTGTAACTATATTCGGTTGTGCATGGTCCTTTTGGGTTGCCTTCACCATAGCAACTTGAAGGATGATTTGTTAAGAGAGAGTAAATATTATAAGAAATAATATTTAGCTATTTGATTAATATAAGTCATAAATTAATTGGTATTAATTTGGTGACTTAAAGAGATTAATTAAATAAGAGGGTATAAACTGTCAATTGTTTGATAGTTAAGCTTTAGACTGTAAATCCATTAGGGTTGACCTTGGACGGATTCTAGGAGCTTTAGGATAGCTCAAAATCGTCCATAGGGTTATCTATGGAATGGATTTGGATAGCCTTAAGAGAAGATTATCCAATTAGGGTTTAGGGTGAAACCCTTAAGGAGTCTACAAGTATAAATAGGCCCTTGGGATGTGGAATTCGTGTACAATCTACACACAACCTTAAGCAAGGATACTCTGGCCGAATTCCTCCCCTCTCCTCTCTCCTAAATCATCTTGCTTGCTATTGGTGTTTGTAAGCCATTAGAGGAGTGACAATTGTGACTCTAGAAGCTCCAAGACAAACAAGATCAACAAGGGATTCAAAGGTATGATTCTAGATCTGTTTCATCATTGTTAAATAGCCTAATTAGCTATTAGAAGTCTTGGATTCAAAAGCATGTTTATTAGAAAGCCTAGATCCAAGCATTAGGGTTTTGCATGCGCACATAGGAAAGTTCTTATGGCTAAAACCCAACAGTGGTATCAGAGCCTAGATTGGTTTTCTACAAATTGTTGCTTGAATAACTGAAACAAACCTGCAAAATTCGAATTTTTGGGTTTTGAGTCACTGACTCGTCGAGTTCCAAGGTGGACTCGTCGAGTAGGCCTGACTCGGCGAGTCCCCTTGTGCACTCGGCGAGTCCAAGCGTCAGGAAAGACCAAATTCGGGATTTCTTTGTGTTTATCTTATCCAAACTTTCCATAAACTAATTAGATCAATATGAATCCGATTTCTTGATAAATATAAGTGTTATCTTGATCTAGTTAAAGGTAATTATCAACTAATTAAATATTTAGTTTCCTTATATGATAATTAATTAATTATTTTGATTATTTTTGGTAATTATCTTCAAAGAAATCAAAGATAAATCAAATAAAGATAATTAAGATATTAATTGTTAATTGAAATTATTTGTTATTTGATCCTCCATGTTTTAAATGTTTAAAACCTACCCTATAGTTTTGAAATTTATATTTGTGATTAAAAGTTCTAATTTAGACAACTTAAATTTCAAACCCTAGATTTTGAAAAGTTTAAAATGCAACCCTATACTTATATAATATTACTAGGATAATATATATATGTATAACTAAATGCTAGTCTTACCGCTAGTAGGCCTCATTCACGAAGCCGATCTATAAGGTGGGTATAAGGTTGCGGCCTATAAAATGGCGCTTAATGGGTGTACACTCACACCCACCGCTTGCTTGATTGGTGGAGGGTCGTTAGCCGAACGGGTAGGATAGGGCAACCTCATCCTCTCATTAAAAGTATAATAAAGAAATACAAAGTAACTAAACCTTCTTTTAAAATTTCCCAATCTTAGTTACTTTAGGAAAAGTGAATTGATGCAATCCCATGAAATTACACTTTGCACCTTGCTAAGATGTTAGTGGAGCGTGTGTGGTTTACCGGCACACTAATTGGTTCTAAGAGAAGGTGGCAAAGGGTGATTCATTGTTTATCATAGTTCGATGGAGTGTGTGTGGTTTACCGGCACATCGAATAGGTGATCGTAACAATGAAGGCACCATGTAAATTTGCATGGTAATTCACACCCGCTTTGTGATCCTCGGCATCCCAGTCACAAACAAGAGGGGCATATCGAGATTTAAACATGCCATTGAATAGTTCAATGAATCTCATCCGAACCTAGGAATTCTCAAAACACTTAGGACCTTAAGTTTAAGTTTTGTGATGGAGAATTAGTGAATCGTCATTCACTTACCTTCAATTTATTTGCATGTTGGATTACGGCATCCCTTTTCTAGTATGTAAATGTTATTGTTGGATCCTAGCCCTAATTTTTCTTATTGGGTGATAATTAGGGATTCTTGTTCTAATCTATCTTTGTCCTTTCTATAGATGTCAAACGCAAACAACGCTGCTGCTAGTTCTTTCACGTTGATGAGCCTTTGCCAAAAGGTCACCTTCGATGGAACGAACTTTGGCGAATGAATAAGATACATTCGCACCATTGCTCGCTATGAGGATAAAGAGTATGTCCTCGACGAGAAGCTCGAGAAAATCAACCCCGAAATTGCTACTCCCGCCGAAATCACCGCCTTTGAAACTCATGAGCGAGATGCGACGAAAGTACATTGCATCATGATCGCCACCATGAACTCCGAATTCCAAAAGTCCTACGAGGACATGTATCCATACGAGATGCATCAAGACTTGTTGGAGAGGTACCACCAAAACGCGAGACAAGAGCGTTACGAGATCTTCACTAACATGATTTCCGCTAAGATGGGTCATGGAGAATCTCTTACCGTGCACTTGCAAAAGATGCAAAGGTATGTCGACCGCCTTCGCAAGTTAAATGTTGACTTCGGCGAAGACTTGGCGATCGACATGGTGCTTCACTCTTTGCCTCCGATGTACAATCAATTTAGGATGACCTACCATATGAACAAAGAGGAGATCACTCTAAGTAAACTCCAAGGTCTCTTGAGGGTCGCTGAGAGCAATTTCAAGGAGAAGTCTGTTGCACCAACTCCCAATCCGTCTGCTGCTCCTGTCTTGGCTATTGGTCAAGGGAAGGGAAAGAAGAGGAAATCTTCTTCAAATAACTATCGAAAGGTGAAAGCCCGAGATGGTTCCTCTTCTAGTGGGACCAAAGTTGATCCCTCTAAGCCCTGCTCTAACCCGAAGGAGGCAGAGTGCCACCACTGCCACAAGATAGGACATTGGAAGCGAAGCTTCCCGGACTACCTGCAAGCCATCAAGGAAGGAAAGATCAAGCCATCTTTCGCAGGTATATATGCAATAAAATCTAACGATTCTAATCATGCTATTTCTTGGGTTCTTGACACCGGTTGTGGTTATCACATTTGTTCTAATGTGCAGGGACTAAGAAGAAGTAGGGATGTGGAGCAAGGAAGGATCAATCTAATCATGGGGAACAGAAGATCGTCGCCAGTGACCAAGATTGGAGTGTATTCTTTAGTGCTTAAGAATAGTTTAGTTTTAGATTTGAACAATTGTTGCTATTCGCCAGAAATGGCTAGAAACATCATTTCATTTCATGGTTTATATAGACAAGGTTTTAGATTTTCTTTTAATAATGAGAATGGTTCTATTTTGGCTTATCTAAATGGTGTCTTTTACTTTGAAGCTATACCATGTAATGGAATATATGAAACTGTTATGATTGTTGATAACTTAGGAAATGATGTTTTGAATATTGATTCTTCCACTAGTATGGATAAAGCATCCTTGTGGCATTGTCGTCTTGGACATGTCAACAAGAAACGCATAGCCCAACTCCAAAAGGATGGAGTGTTGGAGTCATTCGACCTTAGGGAAGATGACACATGCGAGTCTTGTTTGCTTGGAGAGATGACTAAGTCACCCTTCACGAGCACTTGTGAAAGGGGTGAGGGACTATTAGACCTAATACATACCGATGTATGTGGACCTTTTAGATCAACCACGAAGGATGGGAACCGCTTCTATGTGACCTTTACCGATGATTATAGTAGATATGGGTATATCCATTTAATCAAACAAAAGTCAGAAACCTTTGAAAAGTTCAAAGAGTTCAAGAATGAAGTGGAGAATCAATTGGGCAGGAAAATCAAGATGCTTCGATCCGATCGAGGAGGAGAGTACCTAAGTCTTGAATTCCACGATTATCTCAAGGAGTGTGGAATAGTTTCGTAATTAACGCCTCCTAGGACACCGCAGCTGAATGGTGTGGCAGAAAGGCGTAATCGGACCTTATTGGATATGGTTCGCTCTATGATGAGTCGTGCTTCACTACCTATCTTCTTTTGGGGGTATGCCTTAGAGACTGCCGCCCATATCCTTAACCGAGTCCCTACTAAGAAGGTTGCCAAAACACCTCACGAGATGTAGACGGGGAAAGCTCCCTCGTTGGCACATATCAAGGTTTGGGGTTGCGAGGTTTTCGTAAGACGAGATACTCACGACAAGCTTGAACCTCGAAGTGAGCGATGTATTTTCATCGGCTACCCGCAAACTTCCTTTAGATATCTCTTCTATAGACCGAAAGATAATGTTATCTTTGTTGCGAGGAGAGGAGTTTTCCGAGAGCGAGAACTCATAAGCCAAGGAGACAGTGGGAGGCAAATCGAACCTGAAGAGATTCAAGAATCGATAGATGAAGGAACCTCTACCGCTGGCATTCAACCCGAGGAGGAAACTCCGGTTGAACCGATTGACGAATCCTTACCTCTTAGACGTTCCGATAGAGTTAGAGTTCATCCCCAGTTTTATGGTTTTCATATTACTACCGAAGGGGACACGTATATTAGTGATGGTACACTAGTAAATCTTGATGAACCTAATAGCTATAAGGAAGCCATGGCAGGCCCGGAGTCTGCGAAATGGAAAGAGGCGATGGATAGCGAGATCCAATCCATGTACGATAACCAAGTTTGGAATTTGGTTGATTACGTGCCCGAACATAAGACCGTAGGGTGCAAGTGGATCTTCAAGAAGAAGACCGACGTGGATGGGAACGTACACACATACAAAGCGTGATTGGTTGCGAAGGGCTTTACTCAAACTCCCGGAGTTGACTATGATGAGACCTTCTCACCAGTTGCGAAGATTAAATCGATTAGAGTGATGCTAGCGATTGCCGCATTTCATGATTATGAGATTTGGCAAATGGATGTCAAGACCGCTTTCCTTAACGGAAAGTTGGCTGAGGATGTTTACATGGCTCAGCCAGAGGGGTTTGTGGATCCGAAGCATCCGAATAGAGTGTGTAAGCTTGAGAAGTCAATTTATGGACTTAAGCAAGCGTCTCGCAGATGGAATCTTTGCTTCGATGAGAAAGTCAAAGAGTTTGGATTTGTACGAAGCGAAGACGAATCTTGTGTATATGTCAAAGCCAGTGGGAGTATAGTAAGCTTCCTCGTTCTATATGTCGATGACATATTACTCATAGGAAATGACATCCCGACTCTGCAGGAGGTTAAGTCCTGGCTCGGGAAGTGCTTCGCTATGAAGGACCTCGGAGAGGCTTCTTACATTTTGGGAATAAGGATAGTAAGAGAAAGAAGTAAGAGACTAATTAGACTTAGTCAGAATACTTACTTGGAGAAGGTACTAAAACGTTTTAGTATGGAAAACTCAAAGAAGGGAGAACTACCGATACAAGGAAATGCCAAGTTGAGTAAGACTCAAAGTCCGAGTACCGAAGCCGAGATAGCAGAAATGAGCCGAGTACCATACGCTTCCGCAGTTGGCTCAATCATGTACGCTATGACTTGTACTCGCCCTGATGTAGCCTTCGCTTTGAGCATGGTTAGCAGATATCAAGGGAACCCTGGCAAAGCACATTGGATTGCGGTGAAGAACATCCTTAAGTACCTTCGGAGGACGAAAGAATGGTTCTTAGTCCTTGGAGGGAGTGATGACTTGAAGGTGCGAGGGTATAGTGACGCCAGCTTTCAAACCGACAGGGACAACTACCGTTCGCAGTCGGGCTGGGTCTTTACCCTAAATGGAGGAGCAGTGACATGGAAAAGTTCCAAGCAGGAAACCGTAGCTGATTCAACGTGCGAATCAGAGTACATCGCAGCGAGCGAAGCGTCGAAGGAGGCAATATGGCTAAAGAACTTCATTGGTGATCTTGGAGTTGTACCGGCCATAAAGGAGCCCATGGAGATTTTCTGTGATAACGAAGGTGCGGTTGCCTTGACCAAGGAACCGAGGGATCATGGTAGATCTCGACATATCGACAGAAAATATCACTTCATTAGACATCGTGTAGAAGAAGGACAACTCGTAGTGAAGAGGATATCATCAGAAGATAACCCAGCAGATCCGCTTACGAAGGGATTGAGTAGGGTTAAGCACTTGCAGCATGCTAGGAGTATTGGGCTGAAGGATGATATTAGCATAGATTAGATAGTATTAGAAACGTATAATAGATAAATGTAATTGACATTTGATGAATAAATAAAGAAGTTTTATTTATAATTAAAGTTACTATCACATGTTAATTGTTTAACTATTGTTTCACTTTGCATGTTTTGACTTCCAGAATAATTGAGTTTATTAGGAATAATCGAATTATTCAAATGGTCCACAATCATTCATATGTTGGGAGTAGATATGAATGAAGATTGTCGTGAATTGGTGTGTAGAGTGTCTAAATGGTGTTAGACATAGCAAGAGTTGCTGCAACGTTCATGAGTGCTTATGAACTGGTTTTGAGCATTGGAATAAACCCGCGCTTGCTGGAATCACCTTATGGAATACGATATAAAAGGTGATCGCGAGACGATAATATCATATGGTCTTAAAACCTAGATATATGGTTTATTATTTGTTAATTGATTGTGCATTGATAATGCGAAAACGCATCAGTAACTTGATGTTATAAAACGCATTGTTGTGTATAGTTGGTTAATGAATAAGTAAATGCATATAAGTCGAAGTTTATCTGTAAATTTTATCCTAAGAGGGTAGAAGAGATATCTTGGCCACTCGATGATTTGATTTGACTTATGTGCCGAGCCCGGTCAGAACTGAATTGATGTGTTCGATTAAGTTCTATGTCAAATAAATCGAAGATCGAGAAATCTAAATGCTAGACTAACCATTCCATAGGATTGTCAGCATGATATCTAACAGAGGACTGTACGATCCCTTATCTAAAGGACAAGATTGATTAGATCAGAGTTGACAGCGTCTTTGAGAGCTACGATTGCAAACCGAATAGTACAGTTACTAGACTTATCCAAGTGGGAGACTGTTGGAATAGTGTCTAAGGTTGTAACTATATTCGGTTGTGCATGGTCCTTTTGGGTTGCCTTCACCATAGCAACTTGAAGGATGATTTGTTAAGAGAGAGTAAATATTATAAGAAATAATATTTAGCTATTTGATTAATATAAGTCATAAATTAATTGGTATTAATTTGGTGACTTAAAGAGATTAATTAAATAAGAGGGTATAAACTGTCAATTGTTTGATAGTTAAGCTTTAGACTGTAAATCCATTAGGGTTGACCTTGGACGGATTCTAGGAGCTTTAGGATAGCTCAAAATCGTCCATAGGGTTATCTATGGAATGGATTTGGATAGCCTTAAGAGAAGATTATCCAATTAGGGTTTAGGGTGAAACCCTTAAGGAGTCTACAAGTATAAATAGGCCCTTGGGATGTGAAATTCGTGTACAATCTACACACAACCTTAAGCAAGGATACTCTGGCCGAATTCCTCCCCTCTCCTCTCTCCTAAATCATCTTGCTTGCTATTGGTGTTTGTAAGCCATTAGAGGAGTGACAATTGTGACTCTAGAAGCTCCAAGACAAACAAGATCAACAAGGGATTCAAAGGTATGATTCTAGATCTGTTTCATCATTGTTAAATAGCCTAATTAGCTATTAGAAGTCTTGGATTCAAAAGCATGTTTATTAGAAAGCCTAGATCCAAGCATTAGGGTTTTGCATGCGCACATAGGAAAGTTCTTATGGCTAAAACCCAACAAAAAGTTCACGTCGAACTCTTCTAAAGCTATTGAATCTAAGCATTCGACACCATATTGATCTTCATTCTTGTCTTATATTTTTCGTTTTTGTTTATAGAATCAAACAATCTTGTTTATTGTTTCAACAATTTTGATAGTACTGGAGTAGTGAACATGGTAGTAGAGTTTAAGAGTGTAATAAATATATTATAATTGCAATTATATTATAATTAATGTAACTACATATATAGTCTTTAATGACTAAGACTTAGATGTTGATAAATATGTTCGAGATACATATCAACATTCTTGTTACTACACTAAGGTGAGTAGTGAGAGTTTTAATTACCATTATAGCATGAGTATTTTAATTAACATAATAGGTCGAAAGGGTGACTTAATTGAGTTGTTGTTTAGATGTAGAAAAAGGACTAGTTAGTCGTTTGAATAAATTTAAGAGAAAAAGGGTTTCATGTTGCTTACATAGTGAGATTATGCAGATGAAACCATTTTAAGGAGGGGAAAACTTATGACAAATGTTTTTATAACATGTAATATTACAAGACATGAAACCTGGTGATGGGACAAGTGATATGCTATGTAACACATTACCAAAGATAATGGTGTAGGTAAGTTATTGAAAAAATCCAAGTATATGATGGAAACATGCTTTGAATGATGGTACATAAGTTAAAGAAACAAGACACGCAGGAGAGTACATTGCTATAATTTAAAAGTATTGATAAGGATCACGAGGTGGGGTTAAGCATTTCCTTAATGCAACAATGTGCCCCGTTGTTCAACACATGTACCAATATATATATATATATATATATATATATATATATATATATATATAGAGAGAGAGAGAGAGAGAGAGAGAGAAAGAGAGAGAGAGAGAGAGATGAGAGTGTGTGTGTGTGTGTGTGATGGCAAATGGAGAACAATGTGTAGCATACTTTAGCATACACCAGGTGTTTCGAAACAATGCAACTGATACTGAGATATCTAGTAGATCATTGTGCTATGAGTTAATGAGTTAGTATAATTGAGATTTAAATAGTAAAAATAGAGATATAAAGAGTATTAACATATCGATAGTGAAACAGAGATCGAGAAAGTAGGAATATATCTCAATTCTAATAAATGAATAGTTTTAATCTCCTTTTGCTAAGTGTCATCCTAACACAACTCTTCATTAATATTATGTCATGTATCATATAGATATATTAGCCAACTCATTTCAAAATTCAAATTTATATTTTTCTAATTATATGTTAAATTTGAAGTTATAATAACTTTAAAATTATGATATATCTCTTAATTAATAATTGACTTAAAATGAATTATTTAAAATAACTTATTAATAATTATAAATTTTTATTATAAAATTTTAATTAATTTTATAATCGTGGTTCTTACGGGTTGTAAACTATTATATATATATATATATATATATATATATATATATATATATATATATATATATATATATATATATATATATATCGTCAGTTATTTAGGTTCATTTCAGACCATGTCAATTTTATAAAACTTAAAGCCGCAATCTTAGCTACTCATTTTGACGATCAAAGAAAATATTTTAAAAATGCAAAATAATTGATGATTTTGGAAAAAAAAATTTATATTAATATTATTCTTTTCATATAACTAATTCAAAAAATAAAAAATAAAATTACCGTTTTTTTAAATGTATGTTAAATATTCTAAATAAATATTACACTAAAAATCTTAATTTTTTTTTAGAATATTCGACTATTTTATTAGAATATTAGATTACAAATATTCAAATAATTGTTATAGAATATTCGAATATGCTAGCAATTTTAATAATATATTAGAGTATTTTAACCTATCTAACAGTTATAAAAGAATATCAAAATATTTTCTAAAATTCTAACAATTTTATTTGAATATTACAATGTAATATTCTAATACGATATTTCAACTATATTTAAAAAACAACAGTACTTTTTATATTTTTTATTCTTTTTAATCTTTTATTTTTTTGCCACATGCTAACCCTTATTTGTGGGGTTTTTTCTACTAATTTTGTTTTTTAACCATAACTTTTTTTTCTTTATAAAAGATCAAAAAAACTTAAAGTTCTTAAAATTTTATTCTCTATAAAGTGAGCACAATAATGAAAACTTAAAAAAAAATTAGTGTTTTTTTTTTAATTCTCAAAAACTCATAACTATTTTAAGAAATATTTCTACTCAACTTACAAGTAAGTTTATAAAAGTAATTTTTCAACAATAAGTTTTTGATGTCTTTAGTTTTTAATTTTAAGAAATTAAATATTTGTTTTTATAAAATATAACCAACTTTTTTTATATAAATTAAAAAAAAAGATAACAGAGTTGGTCGTAAAACTATTTTAGTGAGTTTGTAAAAAAAAATTAAAATAATATATTGTTAAAGACACTAACATTTTGTTTAAGTGATATAAAATTTTATAAATATTAAGACGAAAACATTTTGTTATCCAAAATATAAACTATTTTGAAAGTTTATTATATATCATATATTCTCAACTTTTTGAAAACAAATTTTTAAAAAGAAGGTTGTTTAGATATCAAATTTTATTTGAAAAGATTATAACTTTTTTTTAATTTATAAAATAATATAATCCAAAATAAGATAGTTCAAAATATTTATAATTCAAAAAAATATTATAATTCAACATGTTTATTATCATTAAATTAATATGATCTAATAATATTTTGATTGAAATATTTTATGATCATTAATTATATCTTTGATAATCGGAATTTAATTTTCGAACTAAAAAAATATTTAATTAAATATATTATTGATCGAAAATTATATGTTTCAAAAATGATATGATTTAAAATAATTTGATTTGAAATTTGATTATACAAAAGTAATATGATTCAAAAATACTATGAATGGAAAATATGATGAGGCCTAATATTTTTATTATTTAAAACATTTATAATTGTTAAGTATTAAAAACTTCAACCTATATTTAGATTAAAAATATAAAAAACCAAAATAGAAAATTAAAAAAAAAAAAATTAAAAAAAAAAAAGGAAAAAAAGGAAAAACGCTAGTCCCTTCAAATATGTGGTAAAGTAATTAAAAAATAAAAAATAAAAAGACAAAAAAAAAAACTATTTTACAAAAGAAAAAAAAAACAAAAAAAAATTAACAGCCTTGAAACCGAGAATATATATATATGTTTAAAAAATAGAAAATTTATTTTTTAATAAATAAAAATAAAAAAATAAACAAAAATAAACAAAAATAAATAACAGAACACACTTAAATGAAGTTTTGTGGAGGTTCGTCGCACATGATAAAATACCCGACTACGTATTAATTGTCAAGGACATGCGTCGCATTCGAACATTTCACATCTAAATATTGGGTTTGAAAGTTGTGTCATTTAATGAAGTGTAATGCTGGAGAATTAACCTAACAGACTTCATCATTTTTTTGAGTCATCATTCAATCCACAATACATATATATATATATATATATATATATATATATATATATATATATATATATATATATATATATATATATATATATGACCACTTTTTTTAAATTAAGGACTCGTAAGAACATCTTTAAAAAATTGAAAAAAAAAATCTAAAAAAATACAATGATTCAATTTTTATAAAAATATGAAAAAAAAAGTCGTCACATATATATATATATATATATATATATATATATATATATATATATATATATATATATATATATAAAATAGTACTATAACGTGGAGAAAAAAAATATGAAAAAAAAAATTGCATTTTATGATCCATGATTCAATTTTAATAATGAAATTTTTTTTCCAATTATTTTTTCTCCTGGATATAGTACTATGATGGATTTTATGATTTGTATTTTTTTTTATATTTTTTTTCAATTTTTTTTAAAATAAGTTGTCATCGGAAAATGATATATATATATATATATATATATATATATATATATATATATATATATATATATATATATATATATATATATATATATATATATATATATATATATATGATGAGGTTCAATAGAGAACCATAATTAACCAATGAACCACGGAACCAATCGTGAGCATCGAAAATCATAACGATCAATGGCCAAGAAAATAGATGTATAATTTTACACTGGACGTACACACACCGGATTATACCAAAAAATCCACCCTTTACAAAAAATCCACCACTTTTTTTCATTTAAAGTTTTTTAGGCCATGTTATTTATCAAAAAAAAAAAAAAAAAAAAAAAAAACACTATAACATTGTTTACGATTTTTCGTCTTCTTTCAATAGAAATCTATAATAATATATAAAAACCGAACTATTTTTTTTTTCAAAAAAAATCTATTTCATTTTCTTTAATGAAAAAAGTTACAGTCTATTTTTTATAGAAAAAAATTAATAAATATATCAAAATTCATATTTTGTATACTTTTTAAATATAGATTCATATTCATTATAAAAAAAAAAAAAGCAATATTTCAGTTCAGATTCACATTGTGAACTTGTTCAGATTCATATTGTAAACCTGTTCATATTCACATTGTGAACCTCCTCAGATTCACAGTGTATATAATAATAAATTAGTTTCACAGTGTGAATCCGAACCAATCTACACTGATCGAGGGTTTTTTTTTTTTTTTTTTTTTTTTTTTTTTTTTTTTTGTGAATCTTCTCAAATTCACAATGTGAATCTAAACTGTTTGAGATTTTTCATATTGTGAATGTTTAAAATTGAAATATTTACAGTTCAGATTCACAGTGTGAATGTACACTGTTCGAGGTTTTTTTTTCCTTTTTAATCGATGTTGATGTTTATTAATAGAGTACAACAAATTAATATTTTAGGTATAGTTAGTTTTTTTTTTTATAAAAAATAACTTAAATATTGAAAAAAGTATGAAAATTAAGTGGGATTTTTTCAAAAAAAAAAATTCGTTTTTTATATATCATCATGCATCTCAATGGAAAAATGAGGAAAAATCGTGAACAACGATATATTCAGATTTTTTTTTTCGATAAAAAACTTGGCCAAAAAAAATTATAAATGAAAAAAGGAAGTCAGTTTTGTTATAATCCGGTACCTTCCTTTGCTGCAAAAGCTTCGAACGTACCGGTGGAAATGAGAAATAAAAGCACATGTGTTTTCCAACAAAACATGTTTCCTTAAACTATGTTAAACATTATCTTAATATATAACAAAACATAGTTTTTTCGTTTTTTTTTTTTGTTTTTTTTTTTAATTTTTAATAAGCTATTTTTATCGAAAAATGATTTTAAATATACCAAAATTCATGATTTTTTATTCTCTACAAATAGATATCCATATTCATATAGTTTTAAGATAAAATAAAAAAATTATTTTTTTATATTTTCAGTTATCGTTATTCATAAGTGAATAAAAATGAATCTGGTTTTACTACAGTATATTCGTTATTCACTAATGAATAAAAAAACTATGATTAATTTTTTTTTACAATTTAAGCATCATTTATATATGAATATAGCATATAGTAAACATAATATATTCTTATTTAAATATTAGACGATGCATTAACTTGTGAATATTACATAGTATATCCACTTGTGAATGTTAGATGATATATTCACTTATGAATATTATATGATATTTTCATATGTGAATATTATATAATATTACATGGTATATCACATTAGAATAGTACATAGTATATTCACTTGTGAATATTAGATCGTACATTAACTTATGAATAATAGTTGGTATATTTATATGTGAATATTGCACAGTATAGTGATATGTAAATATTACAATGTGTTTTCAGAAATATATATAATTTTTATATGTTATTCACATATTAATAACATACAGACTTGCATATTTGTTTTGTATTTTAATAATCACATATTGATTTAGGTGAGAAAACATATTCATATGTGAATATAACGTGGTAATTTAGTTTATGCATTTCATCAAACATTTGGAGTACATACAAGTTAACTTTTTTAAAAATGTGATAAATATGATACTTTGACTACTTAAATCTTACAAAATAGTAGATCGGTAGAGAAATATATGAAATTTTCAAATAAAAAATGATTTGATATTTTTCTAACCTTAATTTCGATATTTTATTTGATAAACGATATTGAATGAATGATACGAATTGAATTTTTTGTTGATTATCGATGATGTTGTTCTAATGATGCTGTGAGTATAATTAATCGTAGATGTTGAAGATATGTTCGTATTTAAACAGAATTGAAGGTTGGATTGAAAGAGTAAAAAACGAATGAATTTCAATTGTTCGTATTTGTGATTGAAGGCTATTATATGATATTTATAAGTTTGTCACGGTGTCCTTTATGTTTAGAGGCTAATTAAATGAGTGACTGAGAATGATTCCCCCAATCTTAACCTTTTTTATTTTTCTCAATTGAACCCACCTGTCTCTCTCTCTCTTTCTCTTTCTCTTTCTCTCTCTCTCTCTCTCTCTCTCTCTCTCTATATATATATATATATATATATATATATATATATATATATATATATATATATATATATATATATATATATATATATATATATATATATATATATATATATTATTTGAGAGAGACAACGAAGGAAAGTTGATTAGATCATCTCCACAGAAAGTTATTAGAAATTACGATCACATCATTAGGATCCTTATCAACAATGTATTCAATTGTTAATTTGCTCTTAAAAGTTGAAACATATGTTTGATCTTCTTGGTTGGTAATTCTCCTTTACAACGAGAAAGTGATTAGCTTTAATATATATATATATATATATATATATATATATATATATATATATATATATATATATATATATATATATATATATATATATATATATATATATATATATATATATATATATATATGAAGGTTCAATTGAGAAGAAAAAGAGTTGAGAATAAGAAAATCATTATCATCCAATCATTTATTTTTGCCGTAAAAACTTACAACGTACAGGCGGAAATGGAAACGGAATGCACATGTGTTTTCCAACAAAACATGTTTCTTTAAACTATGCTAAACATTACCTTAATATATACAAAAACATAGTTTTTTTGTTTTTTTTTTTTTTTTTAACTTTTAAGAAACTATTTTTATCGAAAAATGATTTTAAATATACCGAAATTCATGATTTTTTATTCTCTACAAATAGACATCCATATAGATATAGTTTTAAGATAAAATATATGTTTTTTTTAAATATTTTCAGCTATCGTTATTAATAAATGAATAAAAATAAATCTGGTTTTTACTACAGTATATTCGTTATTCACTTATGAATAAAAACTATGATTATTTAT